>NC_051052.1:3325470-3625470 GCF_904848185.1 Acanthopagrus latus | reverse complement strand
TATGAAGTACTAAGTTATGAGTCTAGACTCAATTTGGACCTTGGATTACTGACACAGGTTGGGGTTCAGTCCTCAGCAGTGTCCTTGAGCAGTACAACACTAATGTATGCACTTCATTTGCTGTGATGTTTTAGCCCCTGATACAGACCCTGTGGCATCTTTTTACACGTCTACATAAACACTGACGTTGTTTAGTTCAATCCCTGCATGCGAGACAGGGAGGGGTGTCGCTGTTTTGTCGGCCAACTCAGTGCAACCACTTGCATGACCCCCCCAACCTTCACCCCACCCCCTCAGCAACCACACATTTAGACACACACACACACACACAACACACAATTGGCAGCATTCCTCCTCCTGGCTGACCTTGTGGTTACATCTCTGAAATACACATTGCCCTTCCTGCCCTCTCCCACTACACACCCTGTCATTAGAGGGAGGCTGACAGCAACTGGTCTGTGCGTGCGTGCGTGCGTGCTTGTGTGCGTGTGTGCGTGCGTGTGTGTGTGTGTGTGTGTGTGTATGTGTGTGTGTGTTTTCAGCGAAGGACAAAAAGAAGGAAAGCAGCTTCATATTCCAAACAACAAAAAACAAAATAGAGGGAGGCAAGTTCCCTCCTTAACAGGCTGTGTACTACTTGCCTCTTTTGAAAGGCAACTGTCATGCAGGCATGAAAATCACTCAAATTCGCCATTTTGAAACCAAAACAGGTGACCTACGTGAATAGCGTAGATCCAATGAGCGTGCAAGTGCTCCCGTAACTCTGAGTCCAGATCCCCCTGTGGCCTCCCCAACAGGGAGTCTGCATCAATAATAAAATGACAGATTTCTTGCAATGATTTTGTACTACAGGGAAAGGCGGAAATAAAGTGTCTCAGCAGTTTACTACCCAATCAAAATTGTTGAAATAGTAAACACTGTTTTAAGTCCCATTTATCCCTTGTTTCTGAATGAGGGATTTGTCTTTTCTTCCCGGGTTGCATGCGCCCCCTAAAAAAAAGCTGGCCCCAACCTGGCCCCCCTATTGGAACTAGTCTAGAACCGCCACTGGGGGGGGGTTGACCCGGAAGTATATCAGAGAACTGCGAACATGTGTGCACCTGAGGGGAGCCTTGAATTTGATAAAAACAACTTTTCTAAAATCTCTACAATCTACAATGAATTTTCAATTTCCATCTAGAAGATGTGTTCAGGAAGATCAGTAAGCATTCAGTCATTGCATTCTTTGTCAGAAAGACAACGTATTTGTCTTCAAAATATGAGCCTTACATTGCACCTCTTCAGAGTTTAGAACTGGGTTGCTAGCGGGGGCTTTAAATTTGAAAGTAGCAACCGTTCGTAGCTTGCCGCTACAAAAACAAGTGGATAACGAGGACAGCCACAGAGACTGAGGAGACACTAGCATCTCCTGGATCTCAGCGGCTGTCCAGTTGCTCATCTTACTCATCTTGATGGACTGACTGCTGTGATCAGCTGTTTCCTGGTTTTAAAACTCCCCGGCTGTGAGCCTAACCCTCGCACAACAGTACATGTCATCAACACCTCCGCCCATCTCATGCAGTAGCCGGCACATCTACCGCTCAGATTTAGATAACGTTAGCAATGGAGGTGGAAAATAGCGTACCCTCCAAGACGGCAAATCGGCGGACAAAAACAGACCCCCAAATACACCACCCTCTGTCTAAATCCATAGACCAAGCGGCAAAAAAGCCAAATTGGCGGCTTGCTGCCAAGTTTAAAAACTGCTATTAACTATGCAAACAAGGGCAGCATGCACTGCAGGCACACTGTCAAACAGAAGTGCACTGGAAGAAGGTGTAGGTCATAGCATCAACACGTGTAGCCAGCACCTTTCTTCCAAGCAGAAAGACAGCAACTTCTTCAAAACCCATATTCATCTTGTCAAAACACACTTTTTAAGGGCTTTCTTTTTTTATTCTGCAGCAGATTGCGCTATTGTGCTGTTGCACATTTCATGAGAGAAGTTGTCAGTCTCATTTCTTATATAGCATAATGTGACCATGTATAGATGGATACTTTATTATACATTCATACTGTCTTTTAATTCTGCTTGATTTTTCTCTCAAAATGCATCAGATTGATGCTTTTAAATATGAAATTTTAAACATTTTCTTCCGGGGGAGCATGCCTCTCTCACCTTTTTCACCCCTGACCCGTTTTCATGCCTGGTCATGTTTTGATTGACCATGGCTGTCACAACTTCAGCCAGACTTTAGTTTTTCATCTGTCTGTTTCCTGTTTTCTCCTCACTAACTCTCATGTCATTTCAGACCCTGCCTCTCCCCCCTGCTCTGCATTACCTGTTGGTTTGATCCACCTGACCTGCTCCACCCCCATACTCACCTGCTCCTCATCAGCTAATCAGCCCCCTCAGTATTTCTACTGAGCCTGTTCCCTCAGTTCTTTGCCACATTGTCTAGTGTGTTAACCTAGCTCTCCAGCGTTCTATATTTTTATTCTGATCCTGCCTGTTTGTGATTCGACCTGCCTTTTGGACTTTGGACTCTCCCTCATGCCTGCTCCCTTCGGATTTGTTTGCTCCGCTGACTGATTACCTAGTTTGACCTTCGCTTGATATTAAAACATATTTTTGTAACTGAACTTTTTTTTTTGTGCCGTGCTATTGGGTTCCTGCCTGCCATTTTATGAAGCCTGATAATGGCAAGCAAAATACAGTAGACACAGTGAGTTGTCTCATTCTTTTTCTTAAAGTGAAACTCTCACCAAAAAGCAAACTAGGCTTTATTTATTAATGTATACGAGTCAAACCTTTGTGTAAAAGCATAATTACGACGAAAGAGGCACTTTTAATATTTACCATAGTTTTTCGGGCCAACTAATTTTCAATGGAGTGCTGGGGCACTCTTACTCTAGCATCAAAATTGCTATTTTTAAAACACTAAGAAAGCTCGACACAACATGAAACTTTGCTCTTGGTATCACCAGGGTCTCTACACATGAACACGAGCAGTGAGAACATTGATTGTATACACAGAGTTTACTAAAAGAAGGTTTTTGAACAGCTCACGTTAGCAGCTTTATCTTCGGCACGCCGCCGTCATGGCAGACAAAAAGTGTCGATTCCCCAAGTGCTACCTAACAGGCAGGAGGCAAGGGTTGTGATGTTCAAATTGTCCACCATCTTACAGCTGCTTCTTTCACAATGTAAGCATATGAGAAAAAGTCTTGACTTCGCAAGTTGGTTTCAGAGCCTGCCATGGGCTTGCACTGGGAGAGCAGCGCATTTTTGTCATCGCTAACCATATCTCATGTCTCACTCACATAGTAAGGAAAAACATCTAATAATTATCATTATGAACGTAAACAAAAAAAAATGGCTATTGTTGGTGCAAACCTTGGTCAAGCAGGTGCCGAGGTGGACAGAGGTAGCCTGTTCAATCCTCTCCTATCACCAGTCTGAGACAAACTGGATGGGTTTATTAGAGGACTGCAACAGCCACAGTTATTTGAATTCTTCTAGAATTTCTTACAAACCCTAGTTTAAAGTTGATATGCATTTTATACTTTTAATAGTTCAGATTATTGGGAGGTTTGAAGGAAACTTCAAAAACACTTTTTTCAGGTCTGTCTTGAAACAATTGTGCCTACATGAACTTTGAAGCAGACTTTGCTTGCTGTAATCATTCACACTTGAGGACACTCATCCATAGGCCTTTGAGATTTGAATGTTGATGGGGGACAAAATTCTGAGTACCCGTTTTGTGCATAAATGCATTCCAAAGTCTGCCTGAAGTTAATTTAAGACTTCAGCTGCCGGAGACAAATCAAGCAGGGTTTCTGAGGAAACAGGCTATTTAGTATAAAATTCCCTCTTTGTGTTTCCCCAGACAGTGTTTCCCTGCTGAGCTGTAGAGAATTTTCAAGTAAAAAGACTAACTTTGAAAGATTTCCCCATGACTTGACTTGCTATGGCCGCTGAAGCCTCATAGCAGCTTGACATTTATGCACAAAACGAGGACTGTGGATTTGTCCCTGTCACTAACAACATCACACTGTCGAAAAGCACAATGGAAATAAGCTCATAAATCTTAAGAGTTTGCTGTCAAGACTTCCTCACACAGCTGCTGAGGGACACTTTCACAAAAAAAAAAGGAGAAAATTCACAATCACAATTGTCTACAGTGATTGATCTTTGACAGGTAAATGCTCTGTCAGTGAATTCATATACATTAAGATATTTTGTGAACACAGTTCCTGAAAAAACACAAGAACAATGTGAGAAGTATTGGATTTTAATTTAAACCTATTAGCAAATTAAAGTCTAACTCCAGATACATGCTCTCTGTCAGTGGAGTCAAACGGATGACTTAGTCTATGTTAGTGAAAATGAGCGCCATCAGGTAAGAAGGCAGCCACGTTGCACAGTATTTATTTGCAACAAAACACAACTCAGAAATGACACAAAGAGAGGAGGGCACAGGAGAATAAAGGTTAATAGTAATGGGATATTTAAGTGTAGAGATTAACTGGTAGCTGTGCGTGAAGGAGATTTGGGGTGAATGGTTGTTGTAACTAATCAGCTGTGCGGAATTAAAGTATCCCCCACTTTGAGTCCTGTCCTGTTTTAGATTCCACATGGTATATCGTATTTACAACGCATCCTCATACTGCTGAATAAGTCAGTTGCGATGACTGTAAAAACAACATAGATCACTGTTTCCTAAATGAATTTGGGTTAAAATCGCTAAATTACTCCTGTATCTTTGGCAGAACGGTCCCACTGCTGCTTCAGATCAAGAAGGTCCCGGGTGGAAATCCTGCTGGGGCTTGCATGTTTTCCCCGTCCTAGAATTAGTTTCCTCACTTTCCACACTGGACACAGACATCAATCTCCTGGATGAAAAGTCCTGAATGGTGTTACATCCCCGTGAGGCAAGGGGATGAAGGGAGTAACATAGTTAAAATAAAACCAGGTGGAGAGGAGGGAAAAGAAACAATAGGTAATTGTAAATCAAGTTGGCATAACGTTTATTTACGCCAACGAAAAAAACACTAATCAACCAAGATTGCTCTTGTTACAGGAAAACTGTGCAGGCTGGGGCGGGGCTAAGAGGGTAGCACCTGGATAGAACAAACAAAATCACTACACAAACACACCCACAGCACTGTGGCTGTAACAGTGGTTTGAAATCATCCACCCTTTCCTTCTCCCTACGTGGAAGCTGTCACTCTTTATACTACTTCTGCTGATGCTGCTGCAGTGCTAACTACTGCCACTACAAGATGCCACCTAACAAAAAAAGGTGCTTATTACTACTAATATTAATGTTATTTTGTAAGGCAGCAACCTCTAGTGGCTGTCGTAATTGTTGCATCTGCAAAGGAGGAAGTCGGTTGAATAGTATAAAAAGTGAAAACTCCCTAATGGCATGAGGTCAGAGATGGACAGTCAGGTTAAACACGCACAGGACTTGCATCCAAGAAATCACTGTTCATGTCCCATGTGAAACCAGAAGTCAACAGTGAGTTATTTTAGCTTGACATATTAAAGAATGGAAGTTACAGAAGTAATGAAGTGATTTAACCCCAAACCATGATGTTTTCCTTAACATAACCAATATTTTTAGTGCAATCATAATGGTGTCCAAGTTTCTGTCTTCAGGTGACACCACATTATGTCTAATAAAGTCGTTACTGCCAAAGTGTGAACAAGCACTGGCCAATTATGATATTAAGCACATAACGTGTCAAAGCTGAAAATGACCTTATAAAGGAGTGAGGGTTAAAGTGTTAACCAACAGTTACATCTTTACACATCCAGCACACACATAACAACAATAGCGGTCATGTAGAGTTGTGTTTCTGGTCAATGGAAGTCCATTTTTCAGTTTCTTTTAACACTGCTCTGTCAAAAAAATGCTGCTAAATGCCACCGGTGTTAGCTAGTCACTAACTGTGTAAGTCTGCTGTATGCTGCTGGCCTGGGTAGGAAGAGCACAGTGGTTTATTAGAAGCTTTTTTATTTTTATTTTCATCTTCGCTGCTGGAAAAGTTAGGTAAGAGGAAGAGTAAATGACCGTAAGCAAGTAAACATAAAAAGTCCCAATTGCAGGCCAAAAAAAGGATGAGTTCAAAGACGCTTAACATGAGGGCCAACTGTCCGGAGATGACTCTCTGTGGGAATGTCACAAGAGGCTTCTTTCACATTTACACGGTCACCGTTCATTTAACATTAGCAAAAAATGAGCTTAATGTGGCAAACTCTAAAGTTCAGAAAAGATCCATCCTAAGATCTGATGGAACTTATCTTGTGCGTAAAACTTACCACACATGGATGAGATAAATTCCTCTTGACCACGCAGAGGAACTTAGGCAATACTGTGAAACCTGGATTGACACACTGCAGGGAATGAGTGTGATAAGATGGTTTTCATGCCTCCTTATCACAGATAATGTCGGATTTACCAAGGTTTCTCGTTCAACTTTCCCATGACTGAGATAAGCAGGCTTGTCACTGCAATTTTATACTGCAGGTCCAAGTTCACACCAGCATTTTCTGTCTTTCAACTCCACTTCTCTACCATTCATGCAACTGCTGTGCTCTCTAAAAAAAACGTGATAGAGATTGTTTTCCTTGATCTTCATCAGGGCACTTTCTGCTGCTCCACTGGGCCCCCTTAAGTGTTGGGGAGGGTTTATCTGTAAAACATTATACATGTTTAGTCAGTTTTCCATCCATAAAGAAGATGTATGAGCAGGGAATTCAAACTGAATGGATTAGCTGGTGCGATGATTAATCATCCACTGATTTATGCAAATGATGACATTTAGAGTTGAGGGCTAAATGAACAGGAAAGAGGCAGAACACTCCACTCACTTCTCCAGCATTTTGTGCCCCGGCGGTTAATGTTTTTGTAAAAATGTCATCTGTCATTATGAAGGAGAATTTATACTATTGCTGGCCTCATGGGTCAGAGAGGCCGGGCTTTTAACCAGAGGAAACCACTGAGCCGATTCTAAGATGAATGTTAAAGCTATGGTAGTGCATCAGCACTCAGTCACACCAGCTTTCATTACAGCGAAATATCATCGCAAATTCAAGGAATTCCACTTTGCATTCACACACAGTGGTAAATGAAGTCCATGTGGAGTTAAATTTAGGGTGAACTATGAGGCACATTTTCTCACTGCAGTGCTGACCTTTTAGGGTACAGAGACAGCTATTCAAGAATCCCAAACGGAAAAAGCTATCCTATTAGCTGCTCTACTCCATCCAGTGCAGCATTATGACCTGCTGGAGGAACCGTTTCACTGAAGAGGATCCGATGGTACAGAAGTGGTTGGAATGAATTCATTCCCTTGAGCGAACTGCATTTTGTTGTTCTGCCGTCTGTTGGGCAACTGAGAATGCGAGGACTGACTACACTAACATTCCCGCAGAGCTGCCTGTTCTTTGATAATGTGCAAATGATTTTTGCAGATGCTAGCTCCTACAAACTCTTTACTGTGCTTAAATTTGATGTGGGCAGACAACGTGTGCGTCTTGGCTGTGGATTTTGAAAATACGACTTGGATTTAATTACTTTAAACAAAGTTTACATGTAGACAAATGGCAGTGCTTGGCCGCATTTGCTCAAACGAACAATATTTAAATGTCAGCCTTTTCTCAAATATATCACCCTGGTCAGTCGATTTATGCTTCTCAAGTTTGATACTGAAGAAATGCAATGGTTATAATGCAGACAAAACAGCTGATCAGTCATGTGAGATGAGCTGATTCTGCAAATCTGTTTCCATCGAAAGTTTTGTGCATTGACTCTGATTTGAAAAAAGACAAAAAAAAAAAGAAAAAACACCTCAAGTGAGGGTACGAACGTTTTTGCGAATCAGAGGAAGTTTTTTTCCATAAAATTTGTAATGGGATAGTCTTCAAAATGTGCATAAAAATGCTTTATGGAAACACGAATAATGATGCACACGTGAAAATGGCTGTAGTAAAAGCATGTTTGGTTCACCCTGATTGACGGGTTTCTTGGTCAATCATACGTAAAGGTGATGCATGCTTATCCCCCCTTCGACTCCAGCCAGGACAATGTGTGAAATTTCAGGCTGCAGCAACTATGAAAAGATGACAGTGAGCGGTAAACTCAAACACCAGGCTTCAAATGCTCCTTCAAAAAAAAACCCACACGGTTGACAGCACAGATGGTACTCCATGTTTTTTTTTACTGCCCAACACGCTGTTCTGAATCTGACCTCTGACCTGCCTGAAGGGGAGAAGCTATAAAAAAAAAAAACATGAAATCCTCTGCAGGGTTTAACAAATGACATTTGCTTTCAAGCCAGGAAAATCCACATATTTAAATAACACGGTTATTGATGAGTATAGAATGGTTTTGTTGGGCTAGACCTGCTCTTTATGGCTGTATGGTGCCCATGAATTAAACCTCTGTCAGAATCCCCCAGCGGCAGACCTGCAATTACATGCTGTTTCCCAGACTGGATACAAGGGTAGACAGCTACATATTCAGCATGAATAATTACTCTATAAGCTATAACGCGCGAGGTTTCACCTTCAGGGTACACTGTATATGCCACTCATCCTGATGAGCTGTCTGCACTGAGACAGTTTCCAGCTTGAGGCTGAGCTTAAGAAACCATAGGCACTGGGCAAACAGATGGGGCGAGCAGCCATTCATCACATAATTCAGTGTGTGGACGGAGGTGCAGGATGTGTCCAATGGAAGTTTGACCTCACCTCTTTTATACAGGGTACTTTCTTCTGCTGTTCACAAAAAAAACAAAAAAACATCCTGTTTTATTTTGTCCAACACTGTTATTGATTTGTTTATAATAATTAGTGCCAGGCTCTTAGTAGTGTGCTCTTTAAATACAGAAAGACTGATTCTCTGGTTGTTGCACATGATAATAAGATAATAATTTCCAAACACATGATGCAGCTATGGTATTTTGGCAGAAGAATAAGCATCAGTACATACACTACTGAGGCGGCTGTAGCTCAGCGGGTAGAGCAGGTCGACTAGTGATCGAAAGGTCGCTAGTTCAAATCCCGGCTCAGGGCAAGGCTGAGCTGCATGTCGAAGTGTCTTTGAGCAAGATACTGAACCCCACATTGCTCATCAGTGAGGGCCCTGCGATGAGCTGGCGACTTGTCCAGGGAGTACCCTGCCCTCGCCCTAAGACAAGGCTGGGATTGGCTCCAGTAGCAACACCCCGTGACCCCATGGAAAGGGATAAGCGGTTACGGATAATGACATGACATGACATACACTACTGGACCATGGTTACATTTTTTTTTTTTTTACTTCTGGTGTCATAAGAGTGAGTACTGAGAAAACAAGGTGAGAAAAAGTTGATCTTTGAACCTACATTAATTGATTGTTTCTCCCACTACATTAGCACAATAACCACATTTATAAAGTGGCTATGGGGAACAAGCTTGCAATCACTTGTCTGTTTACACAGCCAGCTAACAAAAAAATCCAGAGGTGGGGGATAGTTGTCACACTTACAAATGCTGACATGGACTCAAACTGGCTCAGCAGCCTCGTCAGATCCACCACTATCCCCTCCACCTCCCTACACGATAGCCATGTGATATGAATATGATATGCCATGTTTAGGAGAAGTGTCAATACAGCGGCCAATGATGTGCCCAAATTTGCACGTATCTGTGGTTAGCAGTAATGTTAGCGGCTGACATTTCATCCTGGTGACTGGGCTTAATTTTGGTCGTTTCACTCTAGGGGTGGCAACAAAATGCATTCCGCGTAAAGTCTATACCCAGCAACTTTCAGTTTTGTTTTTTGTTAAGTAGCTTTCTGTGTGTAATAAAGAATCGTTTGACAAACTGTTCAGGGCTGTGACAGGATGCGTCACTATCGACGTGTTTTGCTGAAACCCAGGCATGGCTGGGTGGAGGGTGAAGGACAGTTGTCGGACTTTTCGTCTGGAGTCAAGTGATGACATGTGGATCAGGATACTGTCACTTTGCCTGAAATGTGTCCTCACTCTGTGTCCCCGTTTGATGATGGGCCATTAGTGTGTCAGGGAAGTTCGCAGAGTGGCATGCATGTAGTTGTGAATCTCCCCACAAAGGCTGTCAGCCCCCCCACACTCTCTCGGTTTGGGTTTGGGTGCCAAATTAGATTGATAACCGCCTAAATAAAGACAGATCGACCGGCATTTCACTCCAAGTGCACTGAGCACCCACTACAGGCTGAGTCATCCGTCCTTGGTAACGGTGCTATCGATCTTCCGTTGTCGAAAGTACAGTTACTGTCAGTGTAAAAGACAGAGGACAGTGTGTGGGGAATGCAGAGGTCACAGCATGACATCCAGGCTGTCTACCAGCTGTCTTTGGCTTTTTCCGAGAAATGACTGAACATTTAGGAAGGCTGGATGTTTGCCTGTGTGAGTAACAACCCAGTGAAGAGGACAGGAAAACCGCAGGTCAAACAATCAACAAACTGTAAGAGCTCAATTTATCAAGGGAAATATTCAGAGTATGTACAGCCTGACTCCAGAGGAATGTCACTCTAAAGTGCAAGAAATGTTTTACTTACCCACTAAAAACACAAACTGTCAGAACCTGTGGTCAGGTTTGCCTCCGCCGAGACAACAGCAACTCATTCAAGTATAAAAGAAGTCGACTTTTTGGATTTGCAGGTGGGTTGGATTAACTCTTGTGTTCCGTGAAGCTCCGTGACAGGAGACACAGGTGGTTTTGCAGCATGAGCCCCCGGGGAAGTCAAACTACAAACTCCATGCAATATTGCCTGCAAACTCTTTCATGAAGCCAGACAACTGCTCCATAAAGGCATTGAAGGCATTTACACATGAGAAGAATTTTTTTTTTCATGTGTTCTTTGCATTGTTGTTTCTTTCACGACCACACCCCAGAAACGAAGGAATCAACTAATCACGTTGTGCAAAACTGACGTCACATCACAACTCATGACAATGACGGATCTGTTGATTGTTTATCTTTGTCATCACGCTGGATTATTAAAAAAGGAGACAAAATCATAAGGTGACTTGGGATGAGGGTCCGTCGATGTAATGATAGGGAACTGGACTTGTCACATCCCTTAATGCTCTCTTCAAATCCACCAGATGACTTTGATGAAAACAGTCATTTCACCTTGCAGAACGAGGGAGTTGTTGGTCTATGGCTGCCTTGTTTCTGTGTCTTTGATATCGCCCACACAACCGCTTCTTCCAAAAAGTCTAATCTGTGGAACTCTGCCTCCCTTTTTCATTCAGAACAATCAAGCATGCAAAATTATGAGGAATCGTGCTATTGATTGTGTTTATCAAATAATATGTGAAATAAGTGAAATACAGTATTTTATCCTATTATTTTTCCTGCACAAAAAATGATGCCTGACGGAGGAGGGACAAACACACAGATTTAGGCAATATTTGAAATATGTCAGGACATTTCAAGCGTTGTAGAAATTCTGAATGGCAACACTGGACGAAAGTGTGAAAAGCATCACACAGCCAATCCACCTCCACGAAGTCTGCGTCTTTTACTGTCTCTGTAGTCCTTTGTGAGACGAAATTGCACAAATGAGCAAAGCGCACTTTCGGTGAGTCTGTCCTCAAAGACGTTCAGCCGGAGAAGTTGCGTTTTGAAAGGCACGTTGTCTGCAGACGGGAAAGAACTATGACGCTGTCAGAAAAGGGTCTAATTAGCACTTTGTTTGAAGCATACCGAAGCTTCAAGAGCTGAGAGCTGATTACATCACATGAAATCACGCAGAGGATCATACACAGTGTTACAATCTGAGTGTTCTCAAGTGTCACCTCATGGTGCAACATAAGGTCCCTGTTTTCAATATATGACACGCTGCTCGAACGTGTCTGAGCAACTGGGTCCGACTGGCAGGACCCACGGGCCTCTGGAGAAATCTGTTTCCAATTATGTCGCGTATGAAACATCTATTGTTTCCCTGATCGCTGAGGGAGCTGCCAGGGGATTCACAAGCTGGCTGTGAGCTACTGCCAGACCTCTCAGAGCCTGCCCCCCCCCAACACACACACACTATGTCTGGAGGCTTCATATTAACATGCTGCTAATAGCCCCGAGGGTGGCTGGATGTGTGATGGAGGGGTGGGGTTAGGTTTCACAGGCCCTCTGGTCTTGTCTGGGTCACTGCTGCTGAGCCGGCCGACCGAGGCGAACGTATGTAGCCCCAAAACTTCACAGCTCGATTTATCAAGCCAGCACTGCGTCCTTCCGACCTTGTTAAAAACTGAACCGTCTAGACACTTACAGAGGCACATTGTCAAGCAAAACACGCTCTCACACATCAACCGAAATATATTAATCATAGCTTCCCCCCTTCAATAATAAAACAGCACAGCTTTTGAGTGCCTGGCACGTGTTTGTTCAATAATCAGATAATAACTGATTTTGAGATGTTCTGCTGTTGTTATTTGATCCACACCTCCTTACCATAAAACGTCCTTCATTCTCGCAAGCCTGTAGGAAAATCCATAAGCATGAATAATCTATATCTACTGCCTCCGGCTCTGATCACATGAGAGGCATGAAAATCCTGTTGACGATGTTGAGAAGTCTTGAAGAGCGTTGGAATGTTTTTTTTTCAGAATGTTGAAAGAGATATGGGAAATCCATTATACAACGACAGGACCACACACAAGGTTGAGTACCTCCTCATTCTGATCCTTTAACTGCCTCTTCCTGTTTTCCAAGGAAGACACACCTAGTGCCATCTAACTTTGAAGCTGCATCTTTCTTCTCTGCTGCCATGTTAGCCTGGCTGTCTTCATGAGAAAGCACACAGCGTCCGGGCTACTACAGCCCCCGCTTGATTCCTAATCAGCTGCTGGGAATCGATCCTGAGGCTGCCTCTGATGAAACGTGGTGGTAACTGCTACGAAGAGACGATACACTCACAAACTGATCGGCCCTCATCTAAAATCACACCTGTCATGCAACTAATCCATCAAGATGAACTGAGCCAGGCGAAGAGGCCTTTCCGACTGGATTTTTCAGAAACACTCATGATGTCATCCATTTTTTATTTTATTTTTTCAGATTTTTTTTATGTTGTTAACAGTCCAGCTCCTCTTTCTTCAAATATTCTCCATCCTATCATGGGGGAGAAGCTTCAAGAGTTTGTTTTAATGCCATCTCGTGACTGTATGGAATAAAATTATGGTGGAAAAATAATGTTGCCTTGCAAATGCCACCCCATTTGAAAGGTGAATGTATTAATGATATGTATGAATAAAATGAATTATTGGCTCAGAGGGGAACAATAGGAGTCTTTTTAAACTGGGGTGCTCTGTAGGACCTCAGTATAATCTGTGAAAGAATCTGAAACATTGTAAAATTGAATACATTTTAAAAAGCAGCACACGCAGTTACAGCAGACAGGTCTTAAAAGTAAAAATGAGGCGAGTTGCTCCCCTTGTACTCTCCCTCATTACCTTTTGAATAGTTGTGTATTGCAGTAATGCATGCATGGTTGTGACAAAATCCCACGGCACACCTGGACTTGCATCGTGGCACACCATTTGAGAACCACACCTCTATAGACGATAATTACATGGCAGGCATTTCCCTCTGGTGGCACGCTCAGGGTGGGAACCTTAAATGCCATAGTCTACCACCGTTTTCCAGGTTGCAAGTCTAAATCTTGCAAAGGAAGACCACATACTAAAACAGGAAAGGCACAAATCAATTCTAAAAGATTTGCGCAAATCTTGGACACATTTCTTTAAGCCTAGAAGTAAAATGCGCTGGGTGCAAGCGTTAAGAAAACTGTAATATTAGCATGTCATCAAATGTGATGTTTTACCTTGGAAGATGGCCTGATGTCACTCTGGATTTTAACAATCCGTTGACTTTTCAGCAACTGATTATTGAGGCAGAAGTAGTATTTTGATAGTTGAGATATCTTATTTAGAACTTTTGTTTTGTTCTTCTTCTAATGATATCTCCATTCCCACAAAACTGAAAATCAACACCAACCTTTGCAGGGAAACTGCCGTTTACGTCGGAGGTGGGCGTATATATATGTTGTCTGTGCAGAAATGCATGCGTTCCCAAACAAAGGTCAAGAGGATGAGCATTTCCTGGTTCTGTTGTCATGGCGACCATCATAGAACTCCGATGATATCTGGGGCTTGTATCAGGCAAAGAGAGAGGATATTTCAGCTTTCATCTGCTGTATTCAGAGCTTGTATGATGGCTATCGCTTTCAATGCAGTAATGACTGCTGCTGTACGCCCATGTGGATAAGTGGATGGCGACTTTTCAGCTAAACCCTTCAACAAAAATAAGCAGGAATGAGAAGCTTTTCAATTGAATGACATTTATTTAGACATTTTCAGCCCATGTGAGCCGCAAAAGCAAATACAGGGTTTCATACCAAAAAGAAATCTATCCACGCTGAACCATATTTATGGCACCCTCTACATCTGACAACTTTGATAACTGTAAATTGTCCATTGCCCATGATTAAAATGGCAGATATCTCATTTTGGAACTTGAAACTCTTTCAATAGTCACCGTGAAACTGAAAGTGACTACAAAAAGTAATTTACACAGTAATTTTCATTACACAGTATTAAAAATGCTGTAGAAAGTAAACTGCATTCATGGCATGACAGCAAACAATACCTTGTTATCCAGTGAATCTCAAGAGGCACATATTGGAGTTGAAGAGAGCCACTGGCTACGTTCACATGCACACAATATGATGCTGAATGATCCGGTTAAGAAGCCCACGTGGTTTTAGGAGTTGAGTTCTAGGTGAGATGATTTTCCTGATGTTAATTTCTCCTGCGGTCAGAGGGATTCATTAAATAATCAAGGTGCTTCATCTGAATCATTATTCTCTGACCTTTTAGACACATGGCATATTCTGAAAAAGTGAATCAAATCAAGCAGAAGTCTGGCATCTAATCAGGTTTTCACTATTTACGATATTGGTACAATGATAGTAGGAAATCAGATCCTGCCAAAATTATAACTGCTGATTAATTGTGTGCACGCATGTTTATACTATGCATACATGCACCGCAAACAGCATGTGATTAGCGTGCAAACATCCACTGTGGAACCACCACAACTGGACCCCTACCAAGGACAACAGACAACACAAATAGAGGAAATTAATGCAGGTTGACATAATACACAAAAGGCTTCCATGGTATGTTTTACATGAGTGTCAGAGAAGTTAACATTTACAGAATGTAACAGGAGGCTAAGGCTGAGACATGAATGGCTGAAAAAGATGTACATAAAGTTAACATCTCTGCTGATTGGTTGATCCAAAGCAAAAATAACCATTTGCTAAACTTAGCTCCTGTTGCTACACATGTCAAGCTTCTGTTCTCACACATCCATATGTAGTTTAAAATGATAATTGTGGCAGATTTACTTAAGAAATTCATAGTATTTTTTTCTAGCCCACGTCCGCACATTTTGCTGACTGATAACTGACAATTGTTGTTGTGCTGCCACTTGTCAGGTAAGTAAGCTAACGTAAGCTTCATGAGATGGGCAAAAATATGCCATCTCTAGCTTGCTTTTCCATCTGATGGGTTTCAAATGTAGTTTCTGAGATTGAGACTAAAGATGCTCTGTCCTCAATAACTATAGTTAATGATCGATGTGGATGACATGTAGAACTTAATAGAGAAACAGCACTGTTATAGCATTGCAGCGTAGTGAGTATAATGTGAGACCAACTGTTTGGAATTAGTAATAAGCATGTTCTGTAATACTGCTGGTGTTTCTGGACTGGAACCTTCCCAAAATCTGTTAAAGAGCAGGACAAAGCTCACAATCTTTGACAGCATCCAGAAAATGTTTCCACACAGTTGTTTGTTTTTAAATGTCCGTAGAACCCCAAAAAAGTATTGAAGAAACCTAAAAGAATGTTAAATGGAAAGCTGGAATTAGTGTTTGGTTGGTACTGTATGCAGGATGCTAGTTAGCCACTCATGCTAATAACTGCAGCTTGCAATAGAGCAAAGAGAAGCACATCTGAATTTATTCCTTACACTTTTGCTCTTGTGATTATGGTAAAAGTAGAAAAGCACTCTTTCAAGACTGAATGTTGACATACATGCTTACTTAACTGCAGCCAGAAAGACTGTTCTGACCTCGTCCTTGCAGAGAACATTGTGGAATAACTCAAAAAGCAACAACTGTAAAATTATAACTGGACTATACAGATGATTACATACTGAGTTTTGACACCAGGACACACCAAAAACAGAAAAACAAAAAAAAAGTAGACACACAAACTAAATAAAGTCAATGGTCATGTACCATCAACACAAATTCATGTTGCTTCCTTCTTCACTGGTGGTCTAGTGCTGGTACCACAGACCTGTTATCACCGCAGCTCAAAGTGTGTGGTCACAGTTTGATTGTGGACTAATGTTCTTGCCTCCACCCCTGCAGTCTCCATGCCCCTCCACTGACTTAATGAAACAAAGCGGTAATAAACAATGCAGGTAACAAATTTTGTGACAAGTTGGTGGTAAATCCCAAAAACATTTCCCAGGCTACTTTTGTAAGTAGAAGTCCTCCGACTGATGCCTGGCTGTAGAGTAGACCACGTTGCCAGCAGCAGCAAGGCTTCCTTAGCATTGTGTGCGGTGGCTGGTGTTTTAATGCTCTTCATCACAAGCAATTTGATATGAAAGTGCTTTGTTGCAAACTATGCAGATCAGAATCTGTACCAAGAACAGTCTAAATGTATGGAATATAATGTCTTTAGTCAGTAGAAAAAAAACGAGCAGAAAATAATTTTTCAAATGATCATGTGGTTTAAGTGAATTGAAATGAAGCAGAGAACAGCAACAGACAGCATCCATATTCCCACAAGGCTTAAGGGCGTGACAAGTCGGTTGGCAAAAAGCAGGGTTCCCATCACTGCTGACTCCATTATATCAAAGGTACCCTCAGTCTCCAACATCGCTGTCCTGGTCCCCTATCACCCATAGGAAGTGGAAGCTGAGCGCCAGCAGGGCGGTGCCCAACAGGTCACCAAGGGCTGTCAGGTATGGAATGGAAAAACTGTCCGGGTCTTTACCACTACGCCACATAGAGTGCACCATCCAGTCTGATATACACAACAACAGCAACACCTGGAGGAGAAAGAAAAGATTAGACTACCACATTCTTATTATCAAGGACACTGCTGAAGGCCTACACAGTAGCTTGTCTGAATAGCCAGGCTCATCATGGAATTATAAATCAAATGAATCATTTGCTGTTTTGGGAAATACACTTCACTTTCTTGAAAGTACCTGTTAGTTAGTTTAGAACAAACACTGGAAACAGCCGTATCCTCGAGTTTCCACTTGTTTTATGGTAGACTGTCATGGCCAAGAAATAGTCTAGCACATAAGCATTTGTTGTTTTCAAACTTGAGTTTGTACGAGTTAATGACAATTCAATAATGCAGTTAGTGAGATTTACATGTGCTGCTAGGTAGATTTTGTAACCTTTCGACAAAGTCAGTTTAGATGTTTCCCCATCTGCATTTCTTAATCCTTGGGTAAACTAGCCGTCTGCTGGGTACTGTACCAAAATGAAGTATGAAGTAAAATCATCCCTCATCTTTTGCCAAGAATAGTCAAACTATTCCTTTAGAAAAAGAAAAAGAAAAAATGTAATCAAAGTAATGAGTAGATTATGCTGTGTAGTTGACTTCCTCCATCAGCTGAACATGAACTAGGGTTGCACCGATACCTTTTTAGTCAAACTGGGTACAGATACAAGAGTATTTTCATTTGTGTACTTGCTGATGCCGAGTACTGATACAGATATTTCTACCACTAAAATAACTATTAGGTTACAGATGCACTGAACTGGAAGACAGATTTATTTTCTTCTCTGCTTGTTTCAACAAATGATAATAAATTAAATAAAAATAAATGTAAATAATCATCATTTCTTGTTTCAACAAGAAGCTTCCACATTGGCAGTGCCCCCCCTTTAAACAAAATGAAATTTATATCATTGAAATCTGACAAACTGAACAATGATTACAGTTAACACAGTCAACTTAATATCTCAATTAAACTTTTGCACAGTATGCACATTCAAATCAGTGTGATATATACTGAAGTAGCCTCGTAGTTGACTGTCAAATCAATAAAGAACATTTCAACAATATTTATTTTCACTTAACATTTCATTATACTTATACAGATATATAATACTGTAGGTATGTATTATTTTCTTTTCTAGTTAAGGATAAGCAGAAGATGTGAAAATGAATAAAATACCTTTTCAAAAATTGTGCATCTTAAAATAAAGAACTTAAAATAAAGAACGTAATTTTTGAAAAATAACATTTCTGTGTCCATGTTCTGCGTCCGTTCCCCTGCCAACCTAACTTAACCTAAGACCTCTGATCGCAGTCTTCAGTTTGATGCGTTGTATGGCCTAATGCAATAAAGTGGTATGGGTGCGTGGCATCTGTGAATTTTTGCACGTACGAGTATATGAGCGCAGTATCAGCCCGATATCTGATGCCAGTATCAGTATCTGTCCATCCCTAACAAGAACACCTACAATCATTCAGTGGTAAAATTCCAATGGCAAGTCACAATGTATGGATGCGACCATCTTCATGGACGCATCACATATAATCACATCATAGGTTTGCGAATGTTAGCAAAACGTAGCTAACGTTACATCTGATGTCTGATCACAAACCTCAGTTGGGTTTGGTTCCTTCTTATTTCTGTGTTAACTTGGAAAAGGACTGGTTGATGGTGTTTCTAAGACTACATACATTTTGTTTGTTTGTTTAGTCAGATTCCCTTCAGATTTTATTATTGAACAGTGGCTACTCTTCCTGAAGTCTCCACTTTTTCATCAACAGTACTCCATTAACAAAAGGAATGCACTGAACATAAATTCCTGTTAGCCATAAAAGATCAAGGATTCTCTGGTTTTCAGCGAGATTGGAACAACTTGGCCTCAATTTGCATAATTTTATTTATTTCATAATTAACACTGTGTGTACATAGAGCATTTTATCATGCACTTAAGTCCTTACTGTTGACTTGTTTAAGAGAGTATCTAAAAAAACATCTGGCTACACAGGACCGGAATCACAATCTTTCATATTGTCTGACCTACAAAGGGGGTGGCACTTTGGATTGGTTTATTTAGCAAATGACAGTATGCTAACACACTAAAATAAGACACTGAACATGGTAAACACTGTGAGCACGTTAGCATTAAAGCACCAGTTTCACTAAGGCTGTGTTGTCCAAGGTGGGAAGAAGTGCTTCAAAACGCAGAATGCCATAACGCTTAAACTGCAGTAGGAACAAAGATGAGAAAGAGTAATAGACAGCAGCAGACTGAAAGACAAGTTAAGAGAAACTTCATAATCCAAGTGTCCACGCATGAAGGGAACAATTCACATAGAAAAAGAGAAGTCTATTAAAAGATAAGGACGAGACTATAATTTAAGGGGAAATGAGCTGTCTAGAGTTAGCAGTACAAACATTATAAAAACAAGAAAGTGTTGCAGTCATTGGAAAATATAGGACATGCTAAGAATAAAAGCAGCAATGATGCTATCAAGAGGTAGCATGGAGAACTGATTATAATCATATAGCATGCTTCTGTGTAGACAAATGCTAATGTATGAGTTCTGACAGTTCTGAACCTGCTGACAGCTCCACTTGTCTTTACATGTGGGGGAGTGTTTTGATGGAATGTGTAAACCTGCAGATACAACGTCCTGCTTTCCTATCCAATCATGTTCAGTCATGACACGATGAAAGCGTCTCACAGGCAAACAACAAGCTATCAAACCCAACTATCCACAAGCGAGGGTGTCATGGCTTTGTCTTTTATTCATGATGACAAGGTGGCACAGTTGGACATCCTCTCAGTTGTTGCAATTGTTGCTTTCATACAATCACCTGCCTCAAAAGTGTCAACTGCAATCCATCATTTACAGCATGCAGCTTCCCATTGGGCATCTTATTTTTTTTCCACAGACAAAACAAAGAAAGGGGGGGGGTGAGAGAGAGACTTGTGTGCTAAGTTTTTCAAGGATTAAGATGCCTCAAAAGTGAAAAATGAAAGAGACAAATACAACAGAGTGTCAATCCATCATCTAGTCTCTTTCTCCGCCTCAGTATTTGGTTCTTTAATCATGTCTGAGTGGCAAGAGAGAGGAAGTGTCTACAAGATAAAGCTGTTTGATCTCCTGAGACGGCCACGTTAGTCTGCATCTGCCTTTGTGTCAATTTCTCCAATTACAAAGCACTTACACAGGTTGTAGAAAGAAATATACAGCTAAATGTTGTTCAGAGTGATGTAGTTGATGGTAGAAGAATAGGTTGTTATTTCTCTGGCTCTCTAGTAAACCATGTTGGACAGAGGCCAAATCAAAATCCCTACAAACTCAGTTTCATGCTTAAATGTGGACAACTATGCAATGTGTTGGAAACGTATTCTCAGTGACGTCAAAAAGCAAGAAATGGGCACAAAAATTATTTCATTATTGTCGTGAATCTTGCTTTTTTCAAAACGTATTCCAATTCAGATTCACAAACCTCGTTTTGGCACAAAATCTGTCATAAATTGCTCTTGAGCATTGCTGCATGTTCAAAAGGAGGTGTACATTAATAAGACTTGATCACAGGAACAATTGAAGCTCTCAAATTGATAAGAATATTTGTTCCAGTCCATTTGTGGGGATGTTCAGTCACAAAAAAATGTTAACTGGGAGGGATCGGGACAGATTTTTGAGACATCTGAAGGCTTCCATCCTGGGAATGGGCTAGGTTAATTTTTTGAAGACACTACTAAAGTCTTATCTTGTACTTTAACATAAGTCAATGGACATAACTTGTAAGCAGGAGTGACTGCCAATCTGCTTGTGAGGAGGTTGAATATCCAGTTGCAGAGTGTTGTAGTCAAGCCAAGAGTATTTAGTTTTCTAGTCTGCTTCATGGGTGAGATTGTGTTGAATGTCGAGCTGCTGTCAACAACAAACAGTATTCTCATGTAGCTGGTAGCTGTTCTTATTCTCCAGGTGCATGGAGACTGAGTGGAAGGCAGTAGATATGGCATCCTCTGTAGATCTGTTGGTTCAAAAAGTGTACTGAGAGTGAGAGTCCATGCTAGCGGGGTATGGTATATTTGATGTGCTGGAGAACCAGTTTCTCAAAACAGGGTGAGAGCCACAGAGTGGGAGTTGTTAAGACTAGACACAGTAGTCTTTTTTGGAATCAGGAATGATGTTGGCTGTCTTGAGGCAGGAGGAGACAGTCTCCTGTGAGAGTGAAATGTTAAAAATGTCTGTAATAACATCAGCTAGATGATTGGCGCATGTTCTTAGCACATGGCCAGGTACATTATCTGGACCAGCAGCATTATTTATATTTGCTCTCAGCCAGATTCTCTCACAGCCACTGTGGTTACTGACAGAGGTCAGTCCTTTGGAGGCGGAGTGGACTTTACAGCAGAGTCTTTGTTGTGGAGATAAAAGCGGACAGCTCATCTGGTAACATGGCTTCACAGATGATGGGGTTCCTCTTGCTTTAGTAGCCTGTGACATTTTTAATCACCTGCCAAATATCTTGAGTACTGCTGGTGCAGAGGTTCCTCTCCACTCTCTGCTCATGCTTCCTTTTTGCCTCCCAGATGTGCACTTTTAGTCTTGCTGTGGCAGTCCTGTATGCCTCCGTATCTTACTAAGCCCTCTTTGCCTCTGTGCATTACTTAGGTGTGCAACAATACGCAAACCTTAGTCCTGTACTCAAAGAAATCTGTAAATCCTTACTGAAAGAAGAGACACCGTATCTCTTGATTCCACTCTATTAGCTACTCTTGAACAGTGTGGGTATTTAATCTGCACAATGGCTGTCTTGAGGCATGAGTTATCATCCGGGCAAACATAATTAGATTCTGCTGCACTCTTCAAAAATAACAGCTCTCTAAAATGCTTGATTTGTAGACCATTACAAGTTGTTTCACATCGCTGATCCTATATTGTTTAATAACATATTCTAGTGCATGACTTGAATAAAAAAATACTCTAGAAGGACTATATTATACACAGACTCAAGTATGTTATTAAGGCTCTTTCTTTGTATTCTGTCAGTTTTAAGTGTTTCACTTTGTTAGGAGAAGAAGAAATGAGTGTGCCTGACACATCAAGTTGACCATTGACCGTTGGCCAATGTTGGGCGTGTCAGTGAGCATCTGTTGCCCTAGTATTTGGTCATAGTATTCAGATCCAAAAGATCTGAAAAGCATCCATCCTCTCATGCAGATGCAAAACGTACAAGATGGTATGACCGTTGGCTGTGGTCTTTGTGGTGTGTTCAAGTGCAGCTTTTTGTTGAAAGGGAAATTAAGTGTAATGAAGTGATTTGCTATGTACTTTCATGCACGCATGTGAAACTACATCACCACATTTTATCAAACAATTTTTGTGTTGTTATCGATGACATGTCTACTGCCGTTATATATTGCCATAGTTTTATTGCCAAGGCCTAAACCATACGTCCAACATGTCTACTTTACCTGGCGATCTGTCCTCGTGAATAAATCAGCCTATTAGCAAATTCCCTAGTGTCTCTCCAGTCAAGTCTATCTCAAAATAAAGTCACATAAAATGATACTGTACATATCCATTGTACCCAGACATTCTAACATTTCTAGGCCCTCTCTCAGCCATTTGGGTGCTAGTTTCTGGTCATGTTTTATTGCCACGTAATTGCCTTACAAAATGAGTTTGGAATGCAATAAGGTCCAGAATTACTTCAACATCACTCTGCCACATCCTTTTCAGGTCAACATCTTCACATAGCTGGAGTGGGTACCCTCCCCAGCCCTTACAGAGAAAGCAGTTTGAGGCAGCCAAAAAGAAAGAGAATTTTTTAAAATTCTGGATTGCTCTAGCCCTTTAGTTAGACATCGACAGCTCTCTTCTGCTATTAGCTTCTACTTAATCAAACCTTTAACACTAAATCTATGCTTTGTTGAGCTTTACAAGGGTTTCCTCTCTTGTTGCCACTACTAAATCAAAACATTAAACTTGGCAAGCATTATTTTTCTCACTTCACACTTTCTTTACAGGAAAAATGGGAGGATTAGTTACATCTCAATGGAGAAAAAAAAATAACATAAAGTAAAAGTAAAACAACGTACAGTATGTCTTTTCCATGCCTGTAAATTTCCAAATGTAGGACCCCATACACACTCAAAACCCTGAGCCTAAATTCACTAATGATATCTGAAGGCATATCCTAAGCTTGATATGACAACAGAATAAAAGAAAACCTCACAAACAATTAACACCTTGTTAATGAGAGGTCAGAAGAGAACACATTACTAAAGTGCTGTGCAGAAAAGGATCTCTGAACATGTAACACATGGAATCTTAAAGTGCATGGACTACGTGGAGTAGTACAGAAGACCACAGCTGGTCCCTGTCAGCTGAGATCATGATACATAGGCTAAAGTGGGTATAGGCTCAACAAAAGTGAATAGTAAAAGATCTGAAAAGCATCCATCCTGCCTTGTGTCAATGGCCTGGTCGGTATTGGTGGTGGAATGGTGCAGGGATTATTTTCTTGGCACACATTAGGCTCATCAATACCAAGTGAGGTAAACTGCCATGGCCTACGTGAATATTACTGCCATGTGTTACCATCCATTAATGGCAACAAACTGTACATCTAACAGCTACTTCATTGTGTTTACATGAAATATGGTTTACCGCCTTGTGCAGATTTTATCTTGTGGTCCTACTCAGTGGACTGAGTTTGGTGAGTCTTCATACATTTGTGTCATTTCTCAGTGGATGAAGTTTGCAGATACAAAATACTTTCATGTGTTTCACATCAAGCCTTTGAATTTCATCGGCTTTGTAATTAAATATTTAAGCTGTGGGGTACAATCTGTACAAGTCGTGCCTGGCTGTCGCTTTTGTTGTTCTGAAGACTTTGAAGAATTGAAATAAAGTGTAAAAAGGAAAAAACAGAGTGTCAAATCTCACAAGTGTGAAGAAAAAGATACAGGATATTCACTGAAAATGATTTTTAGCAAGATCATGGACTGAATTCACAGCTGCAAGTGGTCCAGTATAGACACACTAATAATCTAACTAGTAACTTGCCCTAGGTTGAATTACTGAATTCATGTAATGTTTACTAATGAGTACTTGACCGTATAGTGGAAGCAGAAGTGCTGTAAAATTGGAAATGTACTGTACAGATAAAGTTAGTTCAGTTCAGATCTTTATAGGTGGTAAGTATCTCTCTAATGTTTGTTTGTGTGCCTTAGAGATCAAGCATCTGATCTGATAGCCAGCCTTGACTGAAATAATTAGGTTTGGGCTTCAGAGCGAGGTATGGTCACCCTTTGTGTTACAGCCTCTAATACAACTATAATTGGTTCGTATTTGACCATGTACCCACTCCATGACCTTTGGATTCATCATTATTAAATGTCCCATTATCATGAATCCCATGAAAGTTATATTACCATGGTGCATATATGCATATTCATCAGTGGTAAACTTTTTCAGAGTTAGATTCTTGACTCCCAAGTCAAACTATAATTCTCTCTACCTGAGTTTTCTTGACACCTCTGTGGTGTATTGCAGTGTGTTGCCTTCGCTTATTTTGCATTGCCTAATTCTTTTTCTGAATATACTGTGGGCTCACACAGCATTGTTAAATAATACTGTCTTGGGTATTGTTTGTTTTCATGTCTCTCTGGTTTTGGTATGTCCCTGGTTATTTATTCTCAATGGATTTATGTAAAACTGTCAACCACTGTATGGCAGAATATGCAGAACTCAGAAGTCAATTTAACTACATTCTTCTTCTTTTCCACTGAGTGGCTGTACCATAAGGCTTGCAGAGATATCACAATGAGTCCAGCTATTCTGCAGAAATGTTTCAATTTCCCCCTAATTTACTATGGCTTTCACTTTAAATAGAACATTATCAAACCACACCATGTGAAATTTCAGCTTATCTCTGCTATTAAGGAAACAGACTGTTACATTACTTATTACTTTAACTGAATGACATTATCAAATTCCACCATGTTAGTGACAACTTTGCCAAACTGTTTCCAGCCCCAAGGTAGGCACAGAGAGAAAATAAAAAAGCTATATTGTAAGGTCTGTATATTTTGAATCTCAAATGGAGTCCATTTTTAGAATTTCTGGCAATGGGATATTGAAATGTAGGTCAAGTGAGAATTAAACATTTATGGCATTTCTTTACACAGGAATACTGCAGGACTTTCAATAAAAATATTTCTGCATGGATAAAGAGATTTCAGTTACCAGATACGCACTGATACACCACATCAGGGTCCTTTCAGGGCACTGCCTCAAGCTACTAACATCCATAACCTATGCTGTTGTCTACTTCATTCAAGTGTCTAAACTAGGCCTCTTTAATTTCTGTCTTACCCAGAGTTAAAAAAAAGTCTATTCCAAACTCGAGTACAGAAAACATTTAAATAAATGTTCTGTATTAGATCATGGATTATGAATGACTACAGAGGCATACAATTCCATAGACTCATTTTACACACTCAAAATGTCGAGCTTATGCATTCATTTGAGTGTACTGTTGGATGAGATGATGAGAGTGGCAGAATTTTTATTACCATCATTAGTGCCAGGGTTGAAGTATAGGTGGAGAGAGGCTCACTGAAGGTGCAGCCAATGCATAAGCATACTCTGCTCATAATCCTGAAACACCCACATGTTTGTTTTGAGACAGATAAAGACATCAGTAAGAGCCTTGCTCTCAGACCCACTACTTAACTACCGAGTGTGATACTGTAACTGTGCAGTTTCCTCCATTTGCCTAACTGGTGATTGTCTAGGACAACTCTTATTCCTTGTCAGTGTTCCTTTTCACCTATTTAAAGAGGATTAAGGTTTCTCCAGAATGCAATAACAACCTGCAGCTCTTCACCTCATCAGATCACATGTTAAATCTGATCTATAGGTAAAAGAGTGATGCAAACTGTTGACATTTTCATTTGCATAGACTAAGGCAGATAGTGGTTTATGAACTCCACTGGCTCATGTTTGACAACTGAGAAGGAAACATTTGCATTTAGCCTTACTTTTGAAAAAAATATGTTTCAATCACACTGTGCGTGCAGAGTGAATTATTTGATAAAAGGCGCAGGAGTGTTTTGAAAGGTTTCTCAGAACTCATTTGAAGTTAATATAGCAAACTTAAAATACAGCAGTTACACAGCAACACACAAAGCAAGGGATGTATCTAACAACCCGATGAATTTAAGTCTAATACTCACTCTATTGAGCTCTGCTTTGGGTTGCCATCAAATCCTGGTGGAAATATCTGTCTGTTTAGGGGCTTAATGTTTCACCATGTTCACAAACTAGTTCTCAACTTTTCGTGCAGACTTGTCTTGACCTTTTTAAACAGCAGCCATTTTGACAGCAAACACTAGGGTAAACAAAGGTGTTCCCAGAGATACTGATTAAGATTCTGTTCCATTCAAGTCAAAAGCCTATGCTTTACTAAATAGAAAGGAACCCTCATTAATTGTCATTACTTTAACCTGTGTTTACCTTCTATTTCATGTCAATATGGCTGCTGTGATAAAAGCTCTATAGCCAGACCTATCTCCTAAGATTCTCCATGTCTGCGTGTGTATCTATATACACTGAAATTAAATGTCAAAAGCATGAAAGAATCTGTATTGTTTTTTATATCATTACAGAAACTAGCATTTATCCATTCTACAGTTTTAGGAATAAGCCTCGACTGAATGCGTCACCAGAAAAACTAAGCTGTAAACTTTCATAATATGTCCAGCATTCAGCCTAATAATTAGTGCTGCTATTCTGTCTGTGTCTGTGCAAAAACATTCATGGGAAACATAGATGAAATTTAATGAGGAATTTCTGCAACATCCACATAAATCTTGCTGCTTTGACACCATGCAGAAAACCATCTCTAAAAATGGAATTCAGTTAAATTCCTCAATATGCTCCAGAAACAGTTCAAAACATAGGATGAAGAAGTTCATGAATCATTCTGACATGCAGTGACTCGTCCGCCTTTTAACCTGTTTGATCATGTAAACCCTGTTGAATATTTGAAAATTAAAAAACAAACAAAAGTGTACTGATTAAGGTTCTTGAATTCAATCAATACATTGATTACTATTCTCTATGAAATGGCTGTAAATATTAAGATATCAAAGAGACTGGATCTAAACGTTTTCAACCCTCACAACCCCACGGGCCTGTGTCTGCCATTTGATGTTCTATCTGGGACTAAAGCACCCTTAAAGCAGCTCTACTGGCCACAGCCTTAATTGATTTGGAAAGTCTCCAAATCCTCACTGGCCAGGATTACATTCTAATGTTCCATGTCTGCATTAAAGATTTAAGGGTGCATTTAAAAGCCTTCCAGCAAAACAAGCCTCCGATGCATACACAAAAACACACCAACCGAATTCTTGGAATTCCAGAAGTTAAAACATCATCATGGGTCAACTGATAAGTTAAAGCAGTCATTCATAATTCAAGTCATTCCTGCATCTAATTACCCCAACTGCTGTCAAGACAAATACGTACAGAAGTCAGATTCCTTCAGGCATCGCCTGAAACAATAGTGCTCTAGGAATTCACAGGATTCACACAGCTGCTACACCTGCTTTACTAAGTGTCAAGTAGTAAAATCACACATCCACAGCTTAATTTTCATAGAAACTTCCTATTCCTATTTCTAGGATCGAGACAATAATGTTATCAGTCACAATGACCCTTAAAAGAATGTAAACAAAAGTGTTTTATGGTCAAGAAATTCCATCATTATAATTTCACAAAATATTATGTCTTGACAGACATAAACTAGAAATAAAACTTATGTTAGTTTCCATACTACGGAATACCTTGAAAAAGGTATACCTTCAGAAGTTAACTATCCACCTATTGGAAAGTAAGATAACTTTCTCCTATGGCAGTGGCTGATGTTAATCTGTTGTGTCTTAAATGAAAAAAAGGAATATTAAAGGAGTTTCATTCAATTTACGATCAAATTTGTACTATAAAATTGTTCTAAATGATTTCTTTGTTTCTGTTAAATAAAAGGAGCAATCACAAACAGGAAAAACTAAATAATCGGTATCAGAATCAGCTATCAGCCAAATTGTAGTTTTGTAGATAAAATGTATCAAACTTTGTCTAATCCATAAATCTATATACAGTGCAGTGTGGTTAGCACACATGATTTTTACTGCCAACCATTAAATTAGGGCAGTGGGTGCATGACAGAAAACACTGTTTAATGCCACTGTTTACATAATGGAGGAAGAGAGAGCAAACTGGAACACAATGAAAACTCCATCTACTGTTCATCAACAGTAGGACTTTAGTGTTACAGCAACTCAGTAGAAAGCATCTGGTCTATACATCTAATCTGCGAAGCAGATCCAACACAAGCTATTGTTAACATTAGGATTTAATGTACTGGGAAATCAATACCATTGCTTTTTACTTTCCGTCCTTGGGCAAAAATCATCGAGAAATGGAAACTTGCTTTAAAGTAGCATTACTGTCTGCTTATGCTAAGACTGGGTAGTCAAAAGAGGTCCCTTAGCTTGGGCCCTTGAATACTTTTATATACACTGATCAGCATCTGGCACCAAAGAGATCAAGTGCTCACCTGCAGCATAGCAGCAGCCAGGTAGACGGACATGAAGATGGGGGTCAGGGTGGTGTGTCCGCTCTTCATCAGGTGGATAGTGTAGAGGAAGATCAAGTGACCAGGAATCACCAATAAAAGGAGCACCTGAGCAGAGCGATGGTTGGCTCCTAAGAAAATACAATAAGGATGGAGGGAGGAAAGGTTAAAAGTAAATGAAATGGGGAGGCATAATTTCTTGGCCTCTGAGTGGCAGTGATTATGCAGTTACTCATTATAAAATACGTACTAAAAATGTTGACAAATTCTCCTGTTTGAATCAGCCCACCTACTGTCCCCAAGATTTCTGTTGGTTCTATATTCAACACCTGGGACTGAAGCCACAGCTTCAAACTGCAAACTTACTACACAAGTTATAGCCCGATCATAATCCTGATGGCATTCCCATTGACCATCATATCCAAATCCACTTTAAACATGTGTATTAATGTTAACAGTGAATGTAAAATGTGTCATGTTGAGGGCCTCTCATCATTGTCAGTATCCTTGCTAACACAGTACTGACCTGTACCACAGAATGTGCGGCAGGGGTAGTAGCAGCCTTTGGCCTCGGTAGGAACCTCTCCAGGAGCACAGTGGAAATGCAAGTGAGTGGAGATCCTGCTTGACTGGATAGCTACCAGGTTACCCCCGATTCCTGGACAAGATAGAACAGTTCTATGGTTATGACTGGAGCGGAATATTAAATAAAGAGACAAAAGAAAAAAAATTGCTTTTTCTTATCACTTTACCAAACTGCATTTTAGAGGCTGATCAATTAAGGTTTGATCTAGTCAGGTTAGTTAAAAAAATAAGTCGACAATATATCTGCCATTACTCTTTTCAAACATAAAGATATAAACAACATTAAAAAAGTCCTTTTTGTTTTTTAATACATGGTGACCGTTGAGACTTAACCATTGAAAAAAAAATAAAAAATAAGTCTGGGCTGGTGAAACTATGGTGACACTATTATGTATGACCTCAAACACATCTTTGGGTTTCTGTACAGCAGTATATTTGTCAAAAGTAATTATCAGTCATGGTCTGATTCAACATTTTTTGGACTCTTTAGTCACTTTAAGAACAGGATTCAGAACAGCATATCTAAATTCGAGAGAGAGAGGGGGCACCTTGAAACAACACTCAATGTTCATACAACAGTAGCAGATGGAAACGTTCATTAACTTGCATGTTCTTTTGCAGATTTGCAGGAAACTGTCTTAATATTGTCTCATATATATCTCCAGCATTAAAACTTTTATGGAGATAATGCAAGAAGCCGTGCCTGACCAGTCCCTGTGTTTGTGGTCTACTCATGGTCCCTCTGAATTCACCATAAACACATGTGGTCACATTTTGGAGGAAGCACACAATGTTTGTTAATTACTGATAGAAAACAAAGAAAGACTCAAACCTGCTTTGATAATAATAATGTATTTTTTTCTTTTTTGACAGACTTTTCTCTCATCTTTGTGTGCAGTTTTTTCATGCAAGATTTTAATAAACCTCAAGCAGATGAACAGCCATGAGAGTATGGGATGCCATCTGTACTGACAAAATACAGGAACACTTTACATTTAGATGCTATCACACCCTCCCTTTAGCAAGTGGTACACAAACCAACTGCAGAACTGAGAAAAGAAACAGTTATTCATTCACAATCATAAAAAAATCATTCGAGTGCACTGTAGTTGGTCCTGTTCTGCAAACCATACACAATCCCCCCGCCCCCCAAGCAGGCATGTTATTGTGGTGGCTATATCAAATGAGACACTGCCACCACCTCAGGGTGATAGCCACTTAATTCAATCTATTGTGGCTCTTTGTCTGCCTTGTGACATTTTATTGGAGCATTAACAGCGCTCCCACTGGGCCGGTAAACAGACATAACTTCACAATGAGCATTCAGACCAGCTTTGCCTCTTCTGTCCCTTATCTTATCACTTTAAACTCCTGCCCTTATAATCTCAATATGCCACTGATCTCAAAGAAATGTTTAATCCCTGTAATAAAGATGAATTTGGCCAAGAAATAGGTATGACACACAACTGTCCTCAAAACATTAAATTCTATCTTTTTTCTTTTCATTAGCATGTCTTTTTTATTTAGGTTAAAAAAGGTAGTACAGGGTTCTCAAACTGCCAGACCTGAGCCCAGCAACTACAGAGCAAAACAGCGGATCAATTATGAATATGTAAGGGAGTAGTTTTATTCAGTCTGTTAGAGTATTGAAAATGAAGGAGCTATTTGATAAAAAGCTGCTGGCCACAGGAACCTTCAACTTCTTAATGAGATAACACTTTTAACGATATAACGATAATGTTTTTCCCATTGTAACGTTTTAAGGTCCCCTATTACCACTGACTTTAAGTCCAACATATTGCAAAATAGAAACTTTGCTTTTTGGTTTGACAACAAATCCCCTGCCATGGACTTGTCAGTCAGCTCTTCTAATTTTTCTCCCGATAAAAGGTAAACTTGACTCCTATTAGTCTGTGCTGTGACTCTGCTTCTGGCCCTGCAGCTGCATGGAGAGTAGACACCTCCAGTAGTTTTTAAATCATAGGGTCCATCATTGACCTCTGATTTTAATGACGTGCAACACCTGTGAGGGTGTTGGGCAAGTGTAAGCACTGTGTAATACTGCAACCACGGCAAGCCTAGTACAAGGTTTAGAAAAGTAATTCATAAGAAGCAAAGATTTGATGTCAAGAAACTGAGCAGAAGTGCTGCCAGGTGTCCGGCAAGAAAAAAAAGTACAAATGTATTTAGCATCTTACTGCCAGGCCAGTGAGGGCTTTGTAAACCACATACGCATTTGCTGACACACAACTTCGCAAACAGATTGTTAAATGGCAATGGTGCGTTGAAACCAAATGCCGCATTTCTGTGCCAGTTTATTCTGCAGAGCTTAAGCTGCTCACTTTCTATTAACTGAAATATTCATTTAGACATTTGTTTACTGACATTACTTCATTACTAAAGCTCTCTGTCCATTCAGAAGTTGGTTTCCTGATGTTGTTTAAAAAATGAGTTCTTATGACTTTTAAGTTTAAAAAGAACATTTAATTAAGGGACACAGCCTTTACTGTACTAGTCTAGTTACAAACAAAGTCTAAATACAATGCATGCTATCATTAATTTCGTATTTCCGTACTTGGATAAGAACTCATAAGGAGTCAGTTTGCGGATGACATAACCCCGTTCCTCAAAGACATCAGATTCCTGTTGCCATACGGAACATTTAACTCTTTTCAAAGGTTTCTGTACTATTCCTCAGTATCCAAAAATGTTAACTGCTGTTTATTCATGAATATGCCCAAAATATCATCTATCTATGTGACAAAATCAAAAAATCACAAGGAACATGAGCTGCTTACGTGACAAACGGTAGATAAATGTAAATATGGACTAAATGTTTGGTTGCAGAGACATTTATCCATTTTTGCACTTAGCTCAGACTACAATTGTAAATAGCAAATGTACTTGCATCCCACCTGTGCACCCTTGGGTGTGTTGATGTTTAATGAGATATGGTCAGGCTCAGTGTCGCTTGCAATTGCGGACTGCTATCTTGAGGCCTCCTGTCGCAAAGCGACAGTGCCATAGACCAACAAAAAGTTGGTCTTAAGTCAAAGACGCAGTCTATTAACAAAGATCATGGAAAGTTTAAGCAGCAAAACTAAAAGCTGTAGTTATAAACTCTCCAGAGTTTACCATCAGGATTGATCAGGACAGCTGCTTCACGACAAACTACTTAACTGTTTGAATCTAGACCACCAAGTGTTTGACCTTTCTATGTGTACATGAACACAGAACACAAGTTAATATGAAATACAAACTTATCCTGTCAGTAAATCACTTTATCAGCTGTTCCTCGTGCACAAATGCGCATGTTATTGTAGAGATACACATATTGTTTTCTGTTGCTAGAGGATTGCTGCAGGTAATGTCATTAATAATTCCCTCATTAAGGAGTATTTCATCACCCCCTCATCCAACCCATTATTCAAAATAATTTTTGCCCAGATTATCTACTGCAATATGGACCATCACTATCAAAGATAGGTTAAAAGCAGTTTGCTAACCCTAACCCTAACTAAATGGGCTGAAACAATATTAAATTTCACTCATATAAGTGTGTGGGAATGCAGGAACCCATAGTTTCCTGAATAACTCGGACAACTTGCTGTAGTGATGTTGTATTTTTGTAGGCCAACCCGGAACTTAGCATCATCCTGGCACTGAGGACAAAAAGCGTTGGGAATTTTTAAAATCAGATTTTGAAATATCGCCAAAACAAGCTCAGTAGCAACACAGGTTTATAATAATTACACCTCTACAAGTCGTAAAGGTTAAAGTTATAATTGTTTGCATCCGAAGTCCTCCTGTATAGATAGACTAGCGAGTATATGAATCGCTGTGATCGGAATGACAACGTTAAATGTCCGTGACAACCTCTGTAGACTAATTTAGCCACTTGTTAGCTTTATAATTGAATTGTGAGACACTTAATAATGTATTTTATGTCATAGAACAAAACATGTAAATATTTTAAGTCTGTGATAAGCAAAGAACTTATTTCTGGCATTTAACTGAAAACCAATTGAAATTCTGTGCAAGAAAGGAGACCGTTTTCTCCCAAACAGGGGCATGGTGATGACTACACTGAATGACGTACCACTGTTCGGATGTATGGTAGTATATATCATGTGAAACAAATTCCTCCCTATGTATAAAAACTGGATTTTCAAAACAAACTTTGCGAGGGAGATGGCTTTGTTAGATCATGTGATCTCAGGAATCTATCCTGCCATGCTTCAAGATACTTGGTTGTGGCTGAACCACACAGGTTGAACCAATCGGTGTCCTATGAGGAACTGTGACGTCCTATCACACAGGCCTTGTTTAGGTGTGATGACCAGCAAGAGAAGTTACTGTTCAGTTGGAGACAACAATAGTGGCTCCTCACAAACTCAGTGCATCTTCTACCATAGCATCTGTTGTATCAGAACTGGAGAGTATATTTCATTGAAAAAAGAGCAAAGAATGGCACTGAAGGCTGTTCTCAATAGAAAATATGTGAAGCTATTCTTGATCTGATTAGTTGTAGTTAGCCTTTGATCGATGGTGATAGACAGATGGTTCATCCAATAATCTGCCAAGTATTTTTTATAAGGGCCTGCCCCTTCCAAACAGTTTCCAGGGACAGTTTCACAGATGGTCCTTTGTAACAAACCATCTGGCACGTCAGGTTGATCAAACCACTCTTTAGGATGGTTTTGACAGCATCAATTTAGCCAAAGGTCCAATTCTGTGCTGAAAATCACATTTACCTTCTTTTCATAGTCAAATTTTCATACACATTATCTTACACTCTTATTTTCATTATAGAGAATGTAGCTTGAACTGTATTTCATAATACAAAGAGGTGTTTGTCTACCCTCAATACAGAAGAAGTGGACAAATTAACAGAAATACAACCAAGTACACCGCATCCCCCAAAGTGGTGGTACAATTGATTCAACACCTCTTTAAATCAGTTTCAACAGAAATTGAACAACATTATTGGACGACTGTTGTATTTGCATATAACTATAAAAAAGTAATGTGATTTACTGTTTAGTATCAGTGTATGATCGGTGCAAATATTCTTCCAAAGATCTACTACTACTACTACAACTACTACTAAAAAAAAATACAACAAAATAATTCTAAAACATTAAGTTGTTGGCAGTAGTCTATTTAAACACATATACCTTTGTTTCCTGGGTAGTTACATATATTTTTCTGTCACTTATTCCAACCTTGGGACAACAAAATACATTAATGACACTCCAAATATCTAAGCAATTATACTATGCAATTTGGCATTTCAAACATAATCTAGACTCCTATATTGCTGTCAAATAATGGTTTAAATTGGAATAATTGCTCATGTGGACTGTGCAATGATTTTGACTTTCTGTCCCTAAGGCGTTTGGGATGGGTTGGGGGTTAAGAAGTTGGAGGGTGTTCTTACAACCTCAGCAGGGGGCAGAGGTAGAGTGAAGCAGGTTTGGGGGCGATCTGACTAATTCAGGTCACTGGGTCTGACAGGAGGAAAAGGGATGAGGACGTCTGGGCTGCAGAGGGGCTGCGTGGGGAACTGCAGGGGGTCTGTGCTCCCCTTAGCTGAGCTGCTCCACCTGGAGGAGGAAGACCCAAACTGGGTAAGAAACTGTCTGGCCACCCATCTCATATCCGCTCCTCTCCTCCAGGTTTAATTTCATTTTGTTTATTGGAACGACTTGTACAGCAGGATGTGACGTGAAAGCACAAACACTGATAAAACATAATGAAAGAAAAACATGGACAGAAGAGGAAATAAATTACTTTTTGGTGGAAGTGAGATGTAAAGCAGGTGGACACCTTATCTAAAAACAAACAACAGAAGGAAAGAAAAAAAGGCAAATATGCCAAGATGACAAGCAAAGATGAGTTGTATAGGAGGGCTGCCTTGTGGAACACAAGACTGATCGAAAATATGATATCTGCAGGTTCAGACACCAGATCAAAGCCTTTTCTTCGGGAGACACTACAGGTAAATAGGGAAACATTTGTAACTAATAGCTATCTCCATGAAATTTCCCAAACTGAAACTTACACTATTTTTTGTATTACAAGTTTTTTGCCCTTTTTATGTCCAAATATTTAGAATGATCTAATCTAAAATGCCTAAATTGCATACATTTCCATATGGACAATGAACAATGCTAGATTCAAAATTCTTGTTTAATTTATACACATTTTGATTTTAACACTACATAAACTTAGAAAAAATGTCTTTGTAAACAAAATTGAGTTCTATAAATCAGGCTATGAATTATATAAAAACAAACCCTGCCGCAAAAGCTTGAGAGAAAGGAATAAAACAAGGGTTGGGGGTTTTTAAGTGTTACTGAAGTAGGGATTTCTGACTCTTAGTGACAAACTTCTGACAAAATACTAATTTTGAGAAAATGTCCTGTAAAGGTATATAGTGTAAAATGTGATACATGTTTTTGTATTACAGGCTTTTTGATATCTCATGAATATATATAATAACATATCAAATGTGCACTAATGGGCATACATGTCCAGAACAGAAATCTGAACAAATTAACATCTAAATGTGCATTATGGACATTTTCTTTCCACTAGTCTGAAAAAAAAAAAGTTATGGAAGAAAAATGGATCCAAATCAATCCTTAAAATCAAAATGAAGGCAGGAACACAGGGGCTCATTTTTGATGTGATAAAGTGCTGCCAATGAAATTGGCACAAAAAAACCATCCAAAATGAACTGGCAGACTCTCATAAACACCTGGATTGAACATAACCAAATAGCTTCGAAGTAATTTAAATATTTATATAATTTAAGCCTGTCTATAAACTCCAATCTATTCAAATCGTATAATGGAGGTTACTATGGTAAAAAGGAGGCTTTCTCCCTCAATCTTTCATTTCACCGGTCTTTTCTTATCACGTTCTACACATCTCCCTCCCCACTCCTTTCTAATCAAACATACACACACACACACACACACACACCATCCCTTCAGTTTCTCTTCTATCTGTTCCATTGTATTTTTATATTAGGACAGGATCTGTGGTGCATTTTAATCAGCTGCAGCACACAAGTACACTGCCTCACCCATGAATAAAGTCTTGTAAACCAGAGATGGTTAAAAGGTTTGCTTAGACCTGGATTTTTCCAACAATGCATACACAAAATAAAGCCTCCTAACCCTCACAGACAGACACATGCTTGATTCCCCAGCTGTTTGTGCCTGGGATAAGTCTCGACGGAAAACCAATTACAGTCAGAATCGCACTCCATCTCGTTAAATGTCTCTCATTAATGCCATTTAAATTAAAAGCTTATCTCTTGTTGTGGAGGTGCCAGGCCCCTGGCAACCGTGGCTGAGCCAGTTAGCAGTGGGAGATAGAAGCAAGAGGAAATGGAAGAGGACAAGGTTTTTGTGAAGTGGAGACAGACGGACTGTGGCCAACTACATAAACCAGTCTAATTAGGTATCTTATTTATGCTGATGAACATTTGTAGTCTTTATTTAGTAACCTTCATTTATCCAGAGACTGTTGACTGAGCACACTTGCGTATTCTGTTTCACATTCACATGCATTCAACACCTGGGAGCTGCACAGTACAAGACAAATAGACTCCATGGCGTGTCATCCATCTTGGGTATAAACACTTTGTCCATATCTCAGCTCGAACGGTCAAAGACTGCATTAATTGCTGCTAAAGATAAATGAGACAAACAACAACAGACAAAGTTTCTTTGTACCCAAACTTCAATGTTACACAGTTTATTGCCATTCAGTGTATAAAATAAAACTCCTGCCTATTCAGACAGAATCTCTTTAAAGGCAGGAACACACCGGCCCAACCGGCCCAACACACCGGCCCAACCGTTAGACATCTCAGACGAGGTCAGGAACAAATATGTTTGGTGTGTTCAGCTGCGTCGGAAGCTTTCGGAGCCGCGTGGACGTTGTCTGCTCCGACTGAACATGCGAAGTCTGAGGAGGAGGGCCGTCGGACGTCTGAGCCATTGGGTTCTCTGATTGCCGGTGTGCTAGTGAATCAGCGCGGTGTGTGGGAGGGCCGGAATACTGTGTGTGCATTGGTTTTCTACGCACTCCATTCCGTCATTCCCCATTTTCATGCTTTGCAGTCCTGGCACGAGACTAGTTATGTCCACTCAGGATCAATTAATTTGTGTTCGTTTGGTAATGCCTCGCTGCATGTTTAGTATGCAGCTGTTTTTATCTGAAATAGTTAAGTTTAGTTTTGATCGAAAGTAAAGTGAGTTGCGTGCATAAGCCTCTCGTTTACAACTCACAACACAAGCGCCACCCGCTTATAGTATCTTGTGCAGAACGTACACGCTACTGTGGAGTAGGCAGCATGTTGAAGCAGTGTGTGTCAATGCAACTTTTCTGCCGAACGGGTCAGACAAGAGGCAACGGAGTGGTCAGAGAGTGGTCGGATAAGGCAGTTGGATGTCTGGGCAGTGTGTGGGGGCCTTAAGAAACCTTTCAGCTAATCACTGTATTTTACCTATCACCTCAATATTTCCAGAAATAGATTTAAGACATCATACACATACAATCTTATCAAAGAAAAATAAAAAAATGTTTTAACAATGCAAATATGCTAGGCTCACTATGTCTTTATGGGAAATTATGTCTTAGCATTAGTCTCAGTAGACACCAGGACACTAGTGTATTCATAACACTTACAAGCAGGACAAACCCATCATATTGGAAGATTTGATCATGTATCTAACTAGAATTCACAATCCATCCTAAGAGGACAATCTGACACTGACCACTGACAACACAGACCATTAGTACAGAGTGCACCACAGCCAGAATAAATCATGTGGTTTGAGTAAGTGGCGAAAGTCATTATGGAAAATGTATAAAGTCACCAGCTGAAGGTTTCTTATTACAAGTAGATGTAGACAAGGTTCAGAAGGTCTAGGAAAATTGACAGTGCAATAAACATGTCTTCTGGGCATTTTTTAAGGGTTAGCTGAGAGAAGGGAGACTGCTACTATTTCAGTGAACAGCTTTAATATCGCTAATGCTCTTGATGGTAATATGTGTTTAGGTGAGCACTTATTTATAAATGATGCAATGCTGCGTTCCCCCCTTAGTAGGTGTTAATTTATATTGCTATAACAGCTTAACTCCCAATTTAAATTACTTTGGCAAATAATGTCCATACCAAATTTTTCTTCAATCCAACAAAAAGATGCTGAAATGTCAACAAAACCCCTAAAGTCAACTCATGTTGGTACTAGAGGAAAAAGTCAGGGGTTCACCACAATCATTAGTATCAATGTCTGGAGACCCATTACTATCTGTATCAAAACTTCTATCCAATAGAGATAATTCAGTCTGGATCAAAGTGGTGGCCCAACTGACTGACAAACATCTCCATATGCTATATGCCACTAGAATGGCTCAAAACATGACCTAAAATCAAAACGTTATTGACTCTGATCCTCTTGCAAATTGTGCAAAGTTCTTTATGGCTATGGCACATGCATGCACAGAGGTAAGGAAGGACCAGGGAGTTGTAAAAGGTCACTGAACATCTTCATCATCTTCATCTGGGTTAACACACATGTTCGACCCCAATCCTGAGGTGTAACTGGTGGGTGGTTTATGTGGGTCACTGAACACAGCACAACTCTGAAACATTGACTGTTTTGAGCAGTAGCCTGAACTTCCCTCAGAGTGGATAAATACAGGATAATTATAGCAAACTAACTGCACAAGCTTTGAGTTTCATTTAAATATGTATATGTCTGTACTAAATCCCCCAGGATTTAGGAAACCATTCCATTAAAACCTTTCGGTGTAGTCTTTGACCAGATTCCTCTTGTCTGTTTGTGCCCTAGGGGCAAGCGATTGCAAATCAAATAGCGACACCTTGAAACCATTCAGAGTGAAGAAGGAAGTAGTGCCAATGCTGTGACTCACCGTTGATAACTGGGGTGTACACTACGATGCCAGCCAGATTTGGGTCAGACACTGTTTTGTCCAGGATGAGCCCTCCAATGCTGCAGAACACAACATAATAAGACCATTAACTGGTGTTACTGTGTGTGTCTGTGTGTGAAAAATGGAGTGAGAGAGACGAAAAAGGGCATGGGAAGACAAAGACAGAGCATTGTCTTCATCTAAATGATGTCCTCAGTGAATTCGTGTGCTGTTCTTTAAAACGCTTTATCAGCAGCACTGAATAGTAAAGATTAGGGAGAGTTGGAGACAGTACAAGAGAAAGAATGAAAGATTTTTCAGGGATTTAAAGCTTATGATGTCCAAAGCCAATATTTGTATTTTCTAACTTTGTGATTAAAGACTGAAGTGAAACAATCATATCCCTTCCTACTTGCTGTATTAGTATGGCTGCCAGGCTCAAGGGGACCCGAGGGTGTATGTGCTTGGGTACTGCACTTTGTTTAGGGGATGAGTCATCAAGCAAACCAGACACTGGGAGTAGCAGACACAGGGTAGCAGTTCTTTCCCCTTTGAAGACTAAACACACACAGTTGCACACACACACACACAGTTGCACACACAGTTGCACACACACAGACCTGCTGATGACCATGGCAGTGATGACTGGCTCCCATCCGGAGTAGAGCAGGGTGCGGCTGGCTGGGTGCTTGGAGGAGATGACGATCCACAAAGGAGTCAGACACATGAAGAAGGCGCAAACCAGTGACGACACATATGGGTAGGAACCTGGGGAAAAAGGAAGCAGTGCATTCATTTTTTCTCTTTGGGTGGCGGGTTTGAAGTTAATCCTAGCACTGTTAGAAACTGTTCACTACCAATGAAGATATATCTCACTATTAGTTATAGTACCAAAATTAGTTTGAGGAATACATGCTTTTTTACAACACTTCATCTTGTACAGTGCATCAATGTCAACTTTTAGTTAAGACCCCCCTTTTCCTCCCACTCTCTGAATTCATCTGCAAGTGTCCTTCAAGTGCAGTGCACACTGTAGTTTGATTAAATGCATTTATTTCGGAATATATATGTCTTAGTGACAATTTAACTGATATAATAGAGGGAATAAAACTAGACTTTTTTGTAATCTTCATCTTTCATAGGTTTATATTTTGGCCTCTAAACAATAAAAGGCCACAGATAGGGCAAGATCCACATTAAGTTCATTTCAGGTTTTATGTTACCTTTCGAGGCAGCTGGATTTTTGATATAACATCACAGTAATGCCAGCAATGTGCTTGACAAGTAAGCTTCAGTGATGGATGGTGATAGAAAGATTGTTCTTTCAATCACCTGTCAAGTATGTTTAGAAAGTGTCTGCCCTTTTCCAGACAGTTTCCAAGGACACATTCACAGATGGTTCTGTGTAACAAACCATCTAGGAAGTTGACAGGTTAGTGATATGGAGTTTTTGTGTTGAATTTGGAGCCCAAAGATTACAACTAGTCAAATTACAACAATCGAACTGACACCATGTGGATCTATGGCTTTATAAGGCCATGAGGTGGCTGAATACTTTGCCCTGCTGTTACACCCGTCTTGTGAAATGGGACTTTTCTTAAGCATTGCAAGAAAGTTAATTTATGAAAGATGATGTCACCCACAGCAAAGGGATACACTCCACCCTTGTCTTAGCTGAGGAGTTCTCTCCATTCCCCAGTAAATGTTGCTCTCTGCAGCTATGTAAATACATTTCAAGAGGAAATTCTTAACTAGGAACTGTCAGCATCAATTAGCTGGGCTCCTAGTGGTGAAAGTAAGTGAATGTGAATATGGCCTCATATCTCCTGACTAAAGCTGTATGCTTCTATGGGCCATACATAGGCACAAGTGAAGAGTGGGTGTCAACAGGAGTTAAATCAACTAATCAACTTGTTGCATGACCTGCAGGTCAACCCTCCACTTTGTGTTGATTTCGATCACCCACTACAACCACAGAACCATTCCCTGCAGAGGATCCCAGAGACTTTCACGTTTGCAAATGGATTCCAAGCACTACAGTTTAAGGCTTTAAAATGTCAGTAAGCTGTCATGATCATTTAAATGACAGATTTCTCAAAAACACTAAGAGTTACACTAAGCATGATCACAATGAAAACATTAGCATGCTGATGTTTAGCTGGAATAGTTCTTTGTTTGTTTGTTCACCATCTTCATGTCTGTGCCCATGTCCCCAAAGTTATTGAAACGATGAATGTCTACACACACGTTTGTAGCAATTCAAAAAAAGGTGTGAAGATCACCAAAGAAATTAGGCTTCATTCTCAAGGGATCATCAATGTCTGTACAGAATGAACCTGATGTAAACCAAAATAAAAGGAAACAAGACTGGCACTTTCAGAAACATTTTATCCATCAACGTTTGGAGTAGATGCTATAAATTCACAATTTCTGACAAATACCTCCCTCACTGCTTTCCTTAACATTATGTTTCCTGCTGCGGTTAAAAGGTAAAGTATTTATTCAAAGGGGAAGTTATAACATATTTAGCCAACCAGCCTCATCCTCAACCCACTTGAGTCATATGTTGTATTTTTGAAATGTGAAAGGAAAATGCAGCACCAAGAGCAAACATGCCAATGCAGGGAAGGTTTCTCTTACTTTCTCTCTACAAGTATACCTCTTTATTCACACTACAATATAGCACAACAAAACTATTTTGAAAGAGTAATTACGGTAAGCACCTGCCTAGAGGCACCACCAGATGTTTCCAGCAGGATTTTGTTCCAAGCACTAAATAACTGTCATTAAGAAGGAGTCCCAGATTTATTATCTCCACAGTCTCGTAGCTGGAGAACAGAAAGGGCCTCACTGTTCTGTTCAGGATATAATGGGCTCTAACAGACTTTCAGTCCTAAAATACAAGGCTGAGGCGGATATGCATAGTAGGTACACATTTGAGAGAGGACCCTTGTCCCACAATTAACCCAGCTCTCTACCCAAGTTGTAGACACCGAAAGGGAATATGACACAGAGCTAACATGCACAAAGTAAGCTGACTATCAGCTGTGCTCTAATTAAGGTGTACAGGTTAACCCGATTACATGAACCTCTGACACTGTACCACAGAGTATCCCTGTTACCTTGAATAAACCAATGAACAAACAATTGATAGCCCTGTCCATCTCTGGTGGAATACATTTTGCTAAAACGCTCTGCCAGGAAAAAGAGCGCTGTGGCTGCCAACTATCTCTTTTAGCTGAGAAATGCCAAGATGCTTCTAATAATACGGGAAAGAAATTGACAGTGACGATAAGCACTGCTCACTTCTATGCTGACAAAAGTCCATCCAAAACTCAGCATGAGATCGTAAATGTAAAAACTACAAGAAAGAGGAAAAAAATGGTTCTCTGCCAAAGAATCCTTTTTCAATGGAGTGTTCAGCATCCACCTGAAGTCAGATCACACAAAGTTAGAATCTGCCCTTGTTAGGGTTATTCTAAGCCTGACAAGAACATGGTTAGAACAACATTAGATACAAGAGTGAAAAATAAATAAAAATATTATGGCTCATCTTTCATAATCATGGGATGAGACACTTTTTGCAGCTGTTACTACAGCCAGTGTCTGCAGTGACTGTGTTTCACCGAGTTCTCATCTTCACTCTATTTAGAAGCATTCAAAGCATTAAGTTCTTATCTGCATTGATAATCCTGCATTGATAATTTGACTTCTGTTTAGCTGAGAATTAATAGACCATTTAGTTCCAGTTTGGCAGGAGAAAGTCAGCACTGCTGGGCTAAAGAACAGCAGAGCCACTGTCCTGAGAGTGACACAGCCAGACAGTCTCAGTGCACTGCCCTGCCACAGAAATCTGGGAATGTGTTTAATACATTTAGCTCACAGCACTAAATTATTCCTTTCATAGTGGTGAACATCGATGTCTTACAATTAGACCTGACAGGACAGTGTGAGACTTTTTCCAAGAGGAAACAGCTTCCAGTGTACACTATATTATGTAATACAAGGTGGTGGAATACAGGTCTAGGTGTGATATGAATTAAACATGAGGAATGGGTGGCAAAAGGAAAAGAGAAGCCTTTTCTGCAGCTGGAGGGAAGCCCTATTTCAGAGTGAGGAAAGAGGGACCTCTACTGGCTGACTGAGGGAAGTGTCTCACTACAAAGCAACCCAAGAAGCAAAAATCTGACAACCACTTACAACTGAGAGAAGATAGACAAAATAATTAGCAACAAATCATCAGATGAAAGCATGTGCTATCTACAGGAAAGTGAAATTGGCCAAATCAGTCATGTTACACTCTGAGTTGGCTGTCACACTGCTGCCATTCATGTTCACCCAGACTCCCTAGAAATCAACCAGGAGCTGTAGGCACTATGTCATACGGACTTATGGGTAAATCATTGATTGATTGCACAGTTTTGGCGTCTGTCATTCTGCTTGGACCCACTGCTGGGAAATCAAATTCTAACTAACAACTGATGGCAGGTCATGCTACACACAGTTCATTATCTCTGGGCCAATACCATTACAGATATTTAAAATAACAACTTGGCTGATGCTGGATGTTGTTTCTTTTATTTATTCTCCCTTTTGTGCCATGGAAAATAATAATAATAATAATAATAATAATAATAATAATAATAATGATCTTCATGATAAAAAATATAAAGTGAACTATTTTTCATTTAGTCATTCAGCCCTTCATGTCACTATGTTTAATACAGCACAATTTCAATCTTACTAATATGATTGATCTAACCACCCTTAATATAACCCGGTTTCACATGAAAGATTATTTCCTTTATAAAAGTAACTGCTTCAAACTACTTTTAACGTGCTATAAAACTACTCAATGATTAGAATTTTTTAGTACTTACATTAAATAGCCTAACAAATTGTGAGTGGTGACTTAAGTGCGATTTCGGTCCAAGTAGCAGACTCGGGTCCCATCTCTATCTGAACCACAGTTTCATTTACAGCTTTCACAAAAACAAACTGCACTAAGTGGCTGAGCGCATCAGAGTTTCTTTTTAACTGAACACATCTGTTGCAAACACAGACTAGCTTACATTTCCCAGGACTAATCTACCCAAATTCTACCAGATTTAGTCTGACTTCTTGGTTAGTGTGCCAGCTTGCTTCTTTACAGGAAAAATACAAGCATCTCTGTTCTTCAGGGGTCCGCAGATGTGTGAAAGTTAAATTATACACTAAAATCAGAAGTGTCATGCTGAGTTATACTTAATATTGCCATATTTCCTGCAAAAAAATGAGTTAGTAAGTCATAACTTGTTTGAAATTGCAGCGGGTTGATGAAATTATTCATCAAAATTCAAGATACACTCAAAAAAAAAAAATGCCTCCACTAGTTTTGAGCCATAATTCTTTTTTCTTACAGAACAGTTTACAATCCTAAATAGAGGTCTGTGCAGGCTTTTACTCTTAAACAGCCTCAGAAGTTCCAAAATAAGTTGTGTCCCAATCCTACTCACACATACACACACAGCCATGCACACACAGGCACAAAATCAGTGATTAACTATGTCGACTTCTTGTTAGCCTACTGCAAAATATAGGTATATACTATGTACAATTAGAATGTAGTTTGGAATTGTGACACATTGAGTAGCAGTCTTGTGAAGGCAGCAGCTGGTCACCTACCCAGGCACTTGTAGAGGCCCTGGCTTATCCAGGCCAGGATTGCCAATGTAATGAGGTCACCAAAACTGGCGGCTATGGGTGTGGCTACGTTGTCAGGGTTGATTCCAGTCTTCTTCGAACCCACAATTACACCCACCATGATGATACCTGAATATGACACAAGTAGGGTGGAGCACTTGACAAACAGTCATCACATTACTGCAGGCTTTCAAACATTATTATCAAAATGATGAGGCACAAAATTAGCAGCAGCCACCAACCAAATGCTGGTAAAATATACATGTGGCTTGTGGATTTGCTTCACTCACGAGCGAAAAATGGGAATTTAATGAGTGACTTTCAAAATTTGAATATTTACTAGCCATTTGGTTGGTGGACATAAAAATTTAGCACACTGCATACAGACAGTTTGCAAGAAATAAGTGTCTGCATCATCAAAATGTATTCAGTTCAGTTACAGTTTGTGAAGAAAACAGAGCTTCTCCAGCTTCTCTACAGCAACAGTATTTTAAACTGTGGTGCTCAGCTGTTAGTGTGTGTGTTTACCCTGCAGCAGGGAGGCTATGAAGGCTGTGGCCACACTGCTGGAGCACAGCAACACAGCGTGGCTCATCTGGAACTTCCCCTCTGGGATCCAACCAAGAACCACTGCTGCAACGGCAGCCAGGAAACCCACCACAGTGGCCTGAACCTGGAGGACAGAGGCAGGGGGATCAACTGTGGTATGCTTTTATTGATTACAGAATAAAAATCAAAACTGTGTGTGTGACAACTGCAAACAGGACTTACAGGGTTAGCAGAAGGGTTACTTAGGTAGGTAATGTTCCCTATGATCCTGATGGTGAAATAGTGGAACTAAGGTCATGTGCAGGTAGACTGTTCTATTCCATTACATAACACTTCCAGCTGAGCGATGCTGTTCCGTAAATTAGTGGACAAACAGCTCATCAAAACACTGTGATGTAGCATGTGTTTTGGTGTGTGGGTAGATGATTTTCAGAGCCTGTACTCAGTCTTACTACACAGAAATCAATAGAACAGTCTGAGTTAAGGCCCACCTTAACTCCAATCATCCAATGTATCAACAATATTAAATAGCATATAATATACATTGCACTACATGTATATGACAGCATGTGTATATAATAAATATATTAAATGTGTTTATTCCAGTTACGATTATGATCATCATCATTGTTTTAAATCAGTAAAAACTCTATTCAGTGTGAAATGGAAACGCAATCTCGGTAAAATAAAAAAAATATATATAAATTGTGGACTAATTCAGTCAGTCACTGCATTATTGATTACATTTTAAAGAAATGGGAATAGTTTAGAATGAAGCTTCGAATGTTGACGTCCTCACCCATGTTTGAATTTGGAAAAGGTTACATCCATCTTTGTTGGTGGTTTATTGAAAATGTTCAGATGTCCAAGTCAAAAGGATATCTTGCACCCAACACTTAAATCTAACTCTAAAAATTGTATAATACTAATAACGTTTCTGCATCAGTACAGAAAAACTGCAGTTTAAACAGAATTCTTCTGAAAGTCGATTAATTGGCCATATGTGTAAGTAGACAGATCAAGGCAGTAACCGTGTGTGTCAGTGTGTTTGTGTTATTACCTGTTTCAGTGCCAGGTTGCCAATGATTAAATTCCACTTTTCTATAGGCGAATCCATCTTGCCCACGTTCACCTATGAACAGAATTAAGAAAAAAGCAAACATTTTATGACTTCTCTGTGACTGCTAATAATTCGGCCCTCGTATGACCTGAAAAAACCCTAGCCCTTATATACTCAAAAATTAGGTGGATAAATTGTCATCCATCCATTAACTGTACCCACTAATCCTTTGCAGAGTCACAGGGGCATTAATCCAGCTGACATTAGATGAGTGACGGGGTACACCTTAGACAAGTCACCAGTTCATCACAGTGTGGGGATATATAGGGAAACAACCATTCATGCTCACATTGACACCACAGGAAATTGAGAGCAACTGATTGACCCCACATCCAATCCAATAAATGATCATCTTTAATGCTAAGGGGTACTCCAGCTCTTCAGCACTTAACTTGAATAAAGTTGAGGTGAAGATAAGAGACAAACCAAAGGGAGTTAATTAATCAAGACACTGGATCCTACACTTCCAATAATCTATTTTTTCTTTCCTTTTTTCTTTAGGCCCTAGCTGCTCAACCCCCACATTTGTCAAACTCCACATCCATATTATGTAAAGCAAATGTTTTTCTAGACATCCTGGTGTTTTCACAAATCTTTTGATTACAATTCAACATATAAAGTGGAATTGTATATTAAATGTATGAATCATATTACATATTTGATATCAGATCATGTGCAACTGATGACTGTATGAACTCTGAAGTCTACAGCACACAGAAACTTCCCTGGTGATGCTGTCAGGCCTGTATGTCTTTGTTGTTTTGAGGATTCTGATGCTTTTGTTGCAAAATTGTTGCCACTTTATTGCAATGGGAGTTAAGGCGGGTACACACAACAGGTTTTTTCAAACCTTAACAGATTAGGAGACCAAACACTTGATGATAACAAAAGACAGATCGCACAAGATCTCCCTCTCCTGATCTTATAGTGTGTGGTGTTCTCCGTAGTGCACACCACACACTAACCGATTCTACAGCAGAGTATCAGGTTCCTCACGCTCAATATTACAAATCTCGCCTGGTCAAACGTGACTTCAGTATAAACAAACATGGCGGATGAACCAGTGGTTGTTTTAGGCCAATTACTGGCTGAAAAAAACAAAACCAAAACAAAATGCCTACGGAAAAAGTCATGGAGACGGCAAGAGTGTGGGCTGTATGTGTTACAGTGTGAGCTGGAGGTGAGTAAAAATTGTCACAAGTATTACAGATAGCTTTGAGAGCAGCGCTGTGCGCTCTGGCCCCCAGTACTGCGAGTCACCATGGCAACAGGTAAATAAAAGGTTGACAGAGAAACACAGCCTGGCGTCTTGATTGGCTGTTGGTCTGGTACACGTGACATCACACACTGTGCGTGCTCGGCTCCACTCGGAACACCCCACACACTACAGGATTTCTAGTCACAAATATTAAACATGTTCATTATTTACGATCTCTCCTGCCGACGCTTTCCGAGTGGACAAATACCTCTTAACACACCCCAAACCACAGGAAAATCAGACACGATGTCCTTTGCAAACATCAGGTAATTGGGCCTTTGCTGGCTTTGATAGTAAGGGGGAAATCGGGACGAAAATTGCCCCGATTATCCTGTAGTGTGTACCTGCCTTTAAACAGAAGAGATAAAGCGACACATGAGGTAATAAACAAATAATACATTTCATGTCATGGCACATCTATACCTGGGTGAAACTTGGCCCGTACACTCTTCAGCTGGACCTGATCTAAAGTTATCAAAGGAGTTTTGCTCGGTCGCAAATTATCAACGAACAAATTTCTGTCGCTAGCTATAAAAATGTCAATGGTATGTTATTTTGTGATTTTAAGTCCATAGTGTTAATATATTATGTCAAAATGAAAAAAAACAACTGTACAGTCACAAATGTGAGGTTGTGCTGAAAATAATGACACCAAACAAGGCAAGGTAAATAGCTTTTAAGGTGAAATATAATGGTATAATCAAAAGTAGTCAAAAACAGCCAAGTATATCCCTAACGTCCCACCTTCAAACACAACCTCATTTGGCCATCCATGAAAAAGCTACTTAACCTCCCACTCTTATATAGGAATACATGCTTCCTACAGGCAGTGCACTAGTAGTTAAGTAACGATTGGTTAAGTGGCCATGATTTAGTACAACAAATCCAAATCGGCACACATTCAGCCTTTTGCACTTCCAGTGCACTTCCCATTACAGTGAATACTACGGCTCAGATGTTGGCCTGTGTCCTCACTTTTGCCCCGAGCCCGTCATCCTCTGGGGCCAACTTCTGTGGGCTCTGCGTTGCGCGGGGTCCGAGTCGCGCGGGGGGCCTGGTCCCCGTTCATAACTGCTTGCAGTTCTAGTTAAAAATTAAATACTGATATTGCTACACCATATCAGTCTTGGACCTCACGTGAAAGATCAAGAATGTTTTTTGCTTTGTTTCAAAGTGTCACTAAATCAGTCAAACAAAGGCAACAGAATCAGTAACTGTAGTACTGTGATGTGAAACTTTAAAAGACCTTTAAAGAACAACTCATAACACCGTCCTTCTCTCTGTTACCCCCTCCCACTTTCTAACTCTTTCAACTAGGATAAAGGAAAACCGTGTCATCATATTTGTTGATAATTATCAAAGGCAAGCTCCATGCAAACAGATAGGGTAAGCAAGAACTAAGCTGCAGCAGCAATATAGCAGTATGGGCATACACATGTAAGTGACCTGCAACAGCTTAGCAATGCTGCTGCCACGTACTACACAATGAGCCATTGTGTACAAATCGCAAAGCTGGGTGACACCCGCAATAAAACAGAACATTTCAGTAAGTGTAATGGTTCTGGTTATGAATTCACAGTCTCTCTCTCCCCATCCTCTCTAAATGTACTATCAATTAGAGTGTAATTCATTTAGCCAAACAAGAGATGAAACACAATGATATTTAACATGATATCGACATATAATATGAAAAAAGAATAGTGCTCACTCCAGTTCCAGTTATCATGAACTCTTGAGGTAATGGTAATCTTGCATTGAATATCTGATATTGTGATACATTATAGGAAATGTATGATACAGGGTTTATGTCCCATACTGGCAGGTAGAAGTCAGGATATTTCAGCCTCTGCTACTTCAATTTTGAACCTTTTTTTAAATTGCTCTTATGAAAACCCAATTTTATGGAACTCAGATTGCTGGAGAATGGCTTTAGTCATCTCTATGTTTCAGGTTTGTTTTGCAGTTTCGCCACATAAATCATACTGAGATGAGGTGAGCCACAATTTTAATCATGCATACATATGTCACTAGACTGGACTGGTTTCATTCTTTCTGAAAGGTCTTTTCAACATCAGTAATACCAGTACTGCAATACCAGTAACAACATATTTTCACTGGTTCAATTATTGTAGTAACTGTGGTAAGTTAAAATTCTGCCACATGTTTTTGTAATGCATAACTCCTCACAACATAACTTACTGTCTGTTTTACAGCTAACTCTGAGGAGAACAGCAGTAACACAAAGACAAATAGTTAATGGGACAGTGCGTAGGAGTATTAGCTCACACTGAGCTCTGCTGTCTGTGTGGACACAGCAATGTGAATGTGGAGCCTGTGCTGGGATGCTGGGGGCTAGCAGGAAAAAACAAACACCAAACAAAGAGACAGTTCAGCTCTGTCACTTCTTCAGCTCATTCTACTCTGCAGAGTTTGAATAGCGGAGACAAACACAGACACATATGCGAACAAATCTTCTGACAGTTTTTGCTGAATGGGCAGACATTCATGCACTTATGTGCAAGATTGTACATTTGCATGTTTGTTGAGAGGAAAGATGCAGTTTTATGGGATAATACATGCTGCAACTGTATCCTCACACCTCCTCCCTTTTTACAGCTAGAGTAAAAGCTGACCAATAAATTGGCCATGTGACTGTTCAGCCGTCCTGGTACAGGAAATCACTGCCACTCTGCCACATCAGCAAATTCCTTTATTAATTCTTGATCCAAAGAGTTTTTACACATCCATTCAAGACGCTCCGAAGAAATTCTTACTTGAAACTTTCAAAATTAATAACAAGTTGAACTTAGAGGGGAACACTGAAAGCAGAGAGAGCTGCCCTGACAAACAAGGTCACTGTAAGCCTGTTCACTTTTCTTCTCAATTTCACCTGACCAAGTAGAAGACATTCAAATGGTAATTACAGACTGGTGCAGCTGTACAATGTGTCACAGAGATGAGCAATAACAACAACGGATGGGAAAAGGCTTAGCTTGTTGCTCAGAGACACCTCCACAAAAAATGAAGAAACTCTCCACAAACAAACACCACCCACAAAATGGCATCACACATCTGGTATACCATTCACAGCTGTCTGCAGGGACATGCAGAGTCTGTTTGGCTGACTGGAAGCATTTCTAATTTGGGAAAAAAATTAAAAATCTTCTGTCTACTAGGCTGCAACTTAAAAAAAGAGGAATTAAAACAGGCAGTAGTAGTCGAGTCTCTGCAACATAAAGCTGGACTCCAGCAAACTAATTATAATGAGAAGAAGTTGTGTCAGTAAATTAAACATGTCATCTGCAGAAAGAATTATGGGCAACACAGTATCAGGAATTGTTGTCTGTGTAGCATTTTCAAATCAGTTGGAGCCAACTAAATCTACATTTTAAGAATATATAGGAAGTCAGTGCCATGTCATGTAAGCTGACTGTTTGCGCCATCATAATATACAGTATAGATTTATTTATTTCCATTGCACACTCACTTCCAAAACCTTTGACACACAAACTAAACCAATTCCAACTGAGCATAGAACTTACATTTGTTTCTGTATGCTTCATACCGCACAGAAAAATATGCCTGTGGTAGTTAATCCTTCTGACTGTATTCAGACTGAGCAGGTGAGTGTGTGTGTGTGTGTGTGTGTGTGTGTGTGTGTGTGTGTGTGTGTGTGTGTGTGTGTGTGTGTCTCACCGCTGTGGACAGTCTCGAGGCCAGCGTCATCTCCAGATTCCCCTTGAGGCCAAGCAGAGCAGGAACCAGGATGAAGATCTCTGTGATGAACTGAAATGCCTCCCAGTGCTGTGCATGACACAAGGAAGTGGTACACTGAGACTTGTTTCAACAGGCATGACCATCTGACTACTCCACTTTTGCTCAGCCTCATTTTAAATTCAAATTCAAAGGTGGACTACATCCAACAGCATCATCAGTTTGAACACTTTGTCACTCATCAAGAAACCTGGTGGCAATTCAGTAAAGGTGTTGACTGTTTGAACCTATATGTTCAGAAAAAATGTGTGAAAATGGTTTGCTGCTCAGTACCATCTTTTTAAGTTGACTGGAAGAACAAAATTTTTCTCCAAAAAAACAACACAAAAGTTTCTTCTTTTGACAATCTAATCTTAATTCAAGTTCCACTTGCCAGCTTTTTTCTGAGTTTTTACATGCAAGTAAGTGAACTTGGAGTTTAAAGTACCCTGTGGAGTTTTTGTGGCACTACGGAGCTTTTAATGAGAGGATCCCTTATTTTTTATTTCACATGTACTCGTTTTAAAAACCTTAAAGATACACTCAATGCCTTTTCAGTAAGAAACACTGAATGTAAACAGAATTTTTGTTTGCTTACAAGAATAATCCATCTTTAAAACAGTCAAATGTAGAACCTTGGGGCAACTGTGCCTTTAAGGAATAATTCTAGTTTACAACTTCAGTCATAATTTTGTATCTATCGCCATCATTTTTCATCAATGATATTAACATTGCAGTGGCATCATAGTGGCCTTTAAGATGCTGTCCCTGCTTTACCTGTTATGTGACATGTCTGACATATTCTACAGATATGGACAATAAAACTGTAGTGAAATCATGTCTGATTGTCTGACTGTTTTTTTTGTCCTTTAGACTTTGTTCAAGTGATGACATCATGTTCCCACATCTCAGTAACTGCTTTGCAAAGTACAAAGCTGTAATAACTGACAGAAATAATACCAAAACATAATGAACTGGACCTTGATACCATCCTGTCTTAAGCTCTCAGCGAAACTATTTGTTGATTGAATAACAGTTGTATTGAAGCTCAGCTTACTTGCACAATATCCAGCACCATTCCAGCTGATACAGTTCCAAATCCAGCAAGCAGAAAGGGTACCAGGATTTGCAGCGCCATGGCCAGCGGCGACTCCTTGGGCATATTTTGCACATCAGACACCAGTCCTTCCTCCTCATCCTCTTCTTCCTCTGCATCAGCCTCCTCACCAGACAGCCTCCTCTCAGCCAACATGGGCTCCGTTTCAGAGAAGCCGCCATCTCCACAGTCAGATAGAGTCACAGAGGACCGAGAGGCCCGGTCCAGGAGCCGTCGGCCCTCTACGTGTGTAGTGTCTTGTCTGAAGCCATTCTGGAGCAATCCAGCCTCTGGTTTTGCTCCAAGGTCCACCATGGCTAGCCGCTCGTCCTGTAGCTTGGTATAACCAGTGGGGACCATGGTGTGGAACAGAGACGCAATCCGCCCGGAGGAAACAGGTTTCAGGGAGAGAGCACTCCACCCACCACCTGCTCCGCTCATACGCACCGTCAGGCTAGAGCCCAGGGATTCCCCGATAGCTCCTCCCAGACTCTGGATACTCATGATGTGGTCTACGGCTGCAGTGTCTCATCTCCTGTCATCAAGTCTGAGATCGGTGTAAGTAATATGTACAGTAGAAGTGGTTTACTCTGGCTCAGGTGCTGCTTCCATGTCAGAAATTGGATACAGGGAGTCATCAGCCTAAGGAAAATTCACAAAGAGAGACAATAGAGGTGAGAAGAGCTGGGAGAACAGGAAAACACAGCCTAAAGCAGAATGTAAGATGATATTAACATAAGCGAAGAGTTTCAATCAAAAGTACAAACATCATCATCTTTCATCGACATTTAGTCTTGTTCGCTCAGCCCATATGCACACTATACAACTGTCAACATCTCACAGTGCTGCTGGCCATCTCTCTGGATGTTGTGAAGGGAGACAATGTACTTTTAGTTTAGTTAGTCGATGTAAAAGTTAAACTAATTCAGGGAAGACAATGCTACATCATCAGTGTGTAAACAAATGTAAAGTGGTGGTCGAAGAAAGATGTTTAAGTTAATAAGCTGACAAAGACCATTACCACCAGCACAAATGTCGCAATGCCCTTCAATAACTGTATGACCGGTGTCCCTTGTCTTGACCATGGGTTATAGGGCTAGTTTCCCCACCTGTGTAAATACACTTTATCATTCTTCAGGCCTTTCATATTACCTGTCTGTGTCAGTCTCAGTTCACAGCAGTTCTGTCTAATGTTGGCAATTTCGTTAAACGCCGTCGTACGGCACGTGTTGTTTCCCAATATGCTCGCTTAACACAAAACATCGGCTAGACGTGGATATTTGTTTATGTTAGCTAACCCCGTGCTATGTTAGCTAGCTGTGCAGGAATCAAAACAGCAGGAGGCACGGCTCCCTACTTTCTTATGCGTTAACTGGGAGAATACAGTAGCTAGTGTTAGCTAGTGGATATAAGGCATAGCAAACTTCTCATTCTGGTCGTCACTGAATTTAAATTATTTGTCGTAAGTTACCGTAACGCCACGGAGACATTTTATCCCGGTGAGGTGATGCGACTCTTCTTCCTTGACAGTGAACCAGCCGGAGAGCCGCGTCAGACCAAAAAGTGCTACTAAGGCTCGTCGATGTGTGAAGATGTACCACGCGATACAAATAAAATATGCTGTGTTCGGCACATAGAGCGAGTTAGCAAAGTTTAAAATATGGGTTGCCCTGACTCAAGAGAAACGTAAATTAATTTAAATTTAACAGTAAAAACAGTAAAAAATAAATAAATAAATAAAAAGAATTAAAAAATACAATGAAAACGACGAGACCAGACAGTACCAGACAGTGGCAAATAGGGCAGATTTTTTCTTTTAGGTCTTATGGATTCAAACATTCCTGATCTAGTTCACCTGTTTTCTTGGGCGAAATTATAGTAATGATGACTGTGTTATTTGAAACATTGTGCGGTAACTTAAATACATTATCTCTCGGCTGCCAACGGACCGGGCTTACCTCATAATTCTCATTGGGTCAACTTTGTCTGTAGGGGTTTCGCGGTTTCAAAAGCAAGCGAGAGTGGGACATCTCAATACTCTACGGGTTTTTCCTGGTCAGAACATAGAGTGCCACACAGATATTTTGATAGCAGTGCGCAGTCGCAGAAAACACTTCGCAGTAATTGTTGCCCAGTTTTTTCCATATATGTCGTCGCTTACCAATAAGTTCAGCCTGGCGATATTTTATATTCTACTTGTTTATTAGCGTTCATATTTGTTGTATTTGCGTGGTTGGTATATATGTATTTATTTTACAGCCACTGCAGAGTCTAATTTCTGTTCTTCCCGAACAGTAGGGGGCGCTACATAAATGGTAGCTGAACCCTGACCTCGTACCCGGATGTTGGTCTGACTTGTAACACACATGTTGATTAAAACATAACAGTGTCGCGTCTAAAATGGATTTAAACGTCAAGAAAACGAGTTCACGGGCTTTGCTGTCATGTGGCAACGGAGGAGGTTTGAGTGTTTTATAATTAGTTAAAGTGTCAGAATAAAAAATACGTCGACTGTAGTCTCAGCCTGTGTTTACCTACGATACAACGAGGTTAGCTTACGAGAGCCCTTCTTAGTTATCTCAGTTACTCATTTAAAACAGTTATAACGATAAACCTGTCTTTTTCTATACGAGTTTCTTTATAATGACCATGTAACGTGTTTTGGGAGTTTTTATTAGTGTCCCGAGGTGTTCTAAATTCAAAATTCTATCAAGACTTTACTCACATTATCTGCAGGGAAAGTTTTGTCGTTTGAATATTTGTTTCCTAACTGTAAATGTTTCTCACGAAGATAAACTGGGCTCTGATAAGTAATTGTGTTATTATTGCCCAAGGAAATGTGCCACGGTCAGACACAAGTTTAGTTTTTTACAGTGCCATTTCAGAAATTGTGATGGGTACAAATGTTTTAATATGATTTATTTAAATGTTTTACAAAGTGAAGTGTGATTAATGATGAAGAAATATCACATGTGACTGGGGAATATGGATAAAATCCTCAGCATAGTACAACGGGATTTTGCCGACTTCAACTTGACTAATGCAATTTAGAGAGACCCAGTTCTTAATACAGCTAGATCCAAAAATCTAAGATTACACTGACAATCCTTTTTAGGTCACATCAACTTGGAGGTTATTCTGTAAGAATGTTAGAATTCAGAGATTAAGTGTAAATATCGAATTGTTATTCGATGCAAAGGGGGATTTCTCAGTGTCAGATTGTGGGTAGACTCGAGGGCACTACAGAAACTGGATCAGCTAGATCCAAAGTATGATCAGGCAGACTCAAAGTGACCACACCATCAGATCAATACACAACAAGCTTAGTTTGCTGATAGATAGAAAAGCAACATATAAGGAATGAATAATTAAATAAACACAAGACTCCAATCAGAAAAAGTCTTGTAGTGGCTCTAGAGGATGAGTTGCAGTCTCTAAACCACTACTTAGGAGGTGGAGGTACCTGCAGAGAAAATATCTGCTGAAATTCAATTAACAATGTTTGATTTTCACCCAACTGTAATTGAATGGGGTACAGCTGCAGTGATCACATTAATTCAAAGAAAAAACATCACTCTTTCATTGTCCACTGTGGTGCACCTGGCATTTCCACACCACTCAACATTAGCACACCTGTGAAAAGCTGCTATTTAGTAAGAAAACTGCTATAACAAGGATCATTCAGTGACTTAAGTATTGGGGAGTGATACCTTGTTATCCTTTTTTAACTGTAGAGAATCAGCTCCTATTCTAATTCATTTTGATGTTATTGGTTGTGCTGTCAGGTCTCAGTGAGAAGCTTCTCCTCAAGCCAAAGGCTGGCAGCTCCCTACAGACAGAGAGGGTCCCAAGAAGCAGCGGTGAGACCAAGAGTGACCTCCCTGCATGCCATCTTGACACTAGTTCTTACTTTTGATGATTAGTTGCATTATTGGAAGGAAGTCATTGTTGAAGTTGGAAGTGTGATGATGTGTGTGTTTCAGTGTTGGAGCGGCTGCAGAGCTTCCTTCCGCAGATGGCTGAGGCCAATGAGAAGCTGAAGCAGCAGATGGAGGCAGCTCCTGCTGGATGCTTTGATATAGAGAATGTGGAGGAGGCACAGAAGGTCATAGAGATGGTTAGTGTTTGTCTACTGTAAATTTCAGCTGTCCTGCCCCTTGTGTTGCACTAGAAAGCTTCAGGGCATGTATTCACAAGCATTTTGAAAACTCTCTCAGAGAGTTCCTTACTCAGCCTAAAAACTTCCCACAAGAAATCCTACCTTAATAGCGATTTAGGACATTTCTTAAAGCAACTCTGAGCAGGGAAGAGACAAAAACTTGGACCTTAAAGAGGAGGCTGCTAGGTGTGACATATTCTTTTAACTGTTATTTGTTGACCAAAAATAGAAGAAAAAAAATGCAATCTATGCCGATAGTTGTCAGTGGAATTGATAGGCCTAATCATAAAAATTTGGTCTCTATTCAGATATGGTGTAATAATTCATAATATTTGATGTAATGCATATCTCTGTTGAATGACTTTCCCTAAAGAAACCCAACCAATGTTTGAAAACACAGACTAACTTGCACAGTCCCCTAATAGACATGCTGATAGTTGTTTGCTTACATTTTAGGAGGCTTCTTAATCTTTGATTAGAAGTGTAAAACCATATTAAAGAGAGCACACCAGTGAGGAGTGTTGCATAAGAAGGGGGAGACTGAAGGTGAACTGCAATTCTTTGCGTGATCACTTTACCGATGGATAGTTTTCAGAAATCAGTGCTGCAATTTCACTTTATATATACAGTGGGTACGGAAAGTATTCAGACCCCTTTAAATTTTTCACTCTTTGTTTCATTGCAGCCATTTGCTAAAATCAAAAAAAAGTTTGTTTTATTTCTCATTAATATACACTCAGCACCCCATCTTGACAGAAAATGTCATGTAGAAATGTAGAAATTTTTGCAAATATATTAAAAAAGAAAAACTGAAATATCACATGGCCACAAGTATTCAGACCCTTTGCAGTGACACTCATATTTAACTCACATGCTGTCCATTTCTTCTGATTCTCGTTCAGATGGTTCTGCTCCTTCATTGGAGTCCAGCTGTGTTTAATTAAACTGACTGGACTTTATTAGGATAGGCACACACCTGTTTATATAAGACCTTACAGCTCACAGTGCATGTCAGAGCAAATGAGAATCATGAGGTCGAAGGAACTGCCCAAGGAGCTCAGAGACAGATTGTGGCAAGGCACAGATCTGGCCAAGGTTACAAAAGAATTTCTGTGGCACTCAAGATTCCTAAGAGCACAGTGGCCTCCATAATCCTTAAATGGAAGAAGTTTTGGATGACCAGAACTCTTCCTAGACCTGGCCGTCCAGCCAAACTGAGCAATCGTGGGAGAAGAGCCTTGGTGAGACAGGTAAAGAAGAACCCAAAGATCACTGTGGCTGAGCTCCAGAGATGCAGTAGGGAGATGGGAGAAAGTTCCACAAAGTCAACTATCACTGCAGCCCTCCACCATTCGGGGCTTTATGGCAGAGTGGCCTGACGGAAGCCTCTCCTCAGTGCAAGACATATGAAAGCCCAGATTGAGTTTTCCAAAGAACACATGAAGGACTCCCAGACTAAGATTAAGATTCTCTGGTCTGATGAGACCAAGATTGAACTTTTTGGCGTTAAGCGGTATGTGTGGAGAAAACCAGGCACTGCTCATCACCTTCCCAATACAATCCCAGCCGTGAAACATGGTGGTGGCAGCATCATGCTATGGGGGTGTTTTTCAGCTGCAGGGACAGGACGACTGGTTGCAACTGAAGGCACGATGAATGCGGCCAAGTACAGGGATATCCTGGAAGAAAACCTCTTCCAGAGTGCTCAGGACCTCAGACAATGAAACAAAGAGTGGAAGATTTAAAGGGGTCTGAATACTTTCCATAGATATAGATCTATCTATCTATCTATCTATCTATCTAGAGAGAGATAGACAAATAGAGATAGATACATAGAGAGAGAGAGAGAGAGAGATGGAGAGAGATAGACAAATAGAGATAGATACATAGAGAGAGAGATGGAGAGAGATAGACAAATAGAGATAGATACATAGAGAGAGAGAGAGAGATGGAGAGAGATAGACAAATAGAGATAGATACATAGAGAGAGAGAGAGAGATGGAGAGAGATAGACAAATAGAGATAGATACATAGAGAGAGAGAGAGAGAGATGGAGAGAGATAGACAAATAGAGATAGATACATAGAGAGAGAGAGAGAGAGAGATGGAGAGAGATAGACAAATAGAGATAGATACATAGAGAGAGAGAGAGAGATGGAGAGAGATAGACAAATAGAGATAGATACATAGAGAGAGAGAGAGAGAGATGGAGAGAGATAGACAAATAGAGATAGATACATAGAGAGAGAGAGAGAGATGGAGAGAGATAGACAAATAGAGATAGATACATAGAGAGAGAGAGAGAGAGATGGAGAGAGATAGACAAATAGAGATAGATACATAGAGAGAGAGAGAGAGATGGAGAGAGATAGACAAATAGAGATAGATACATAGAGAGAGAGAGAGAGATGGAGAGAGATAGACAAATAGAGATAGATACATAGAGAGAGAGAGAGAGATGGAGAGAGATAGACAAATAGAGATAGATACATAGAGAGAGAGAGAGAGATGGAGAGAGATAGACAAATAGAGATAGATACATAGAGAGAGAGAGAGAGATGGAGAGAGATAGACAAATAGAGATAGATACATAGAGAGAGAGAGAGAGATGGAGAGAGATAGACAAATAGAGATAGATACATAGAGAGAGAGAGAGAGATGGAGAGAGATAGACAAATAGAGATAGATACATAGAGAGAGAGAGAGAGATGGAGAGAGATAGACAAATAGAGATAGATACATAGAGAGAGAGAGAGAGATGGAGAGAGATAGACAAATAGAGATAGATACATAGAGAGAGAGAGAGAGATGGAGAGAGATAGACAAATAGAGATAGATACATAGAGAGAGGGAGAGAGATGGAGAGAGATAGACAAATAGAGATAGATACATAGAGAGGGAGAGAGATGGAGAGAGATAGACAAATAGAGATAGATACATAGAGAGGGAGAGAGATGGAGAGAGATAGACAAATAGAGATAGATACATAGAGAGGGAGAGAGACGGAGAGAGAGAGACAAATAGAGATAGATACATAGAGAGGGAGAGAGACGGAGAGAGAGAGACAAATAGAGATAGATACATAGAGAGGGAGAGAGACGGAGAGAGAGAGACAAATAGAGATAGATACATAGAGAGGGAGAGAGACGGAGAGAGAGAGACAAATAGAGATAGATACATAGAGGGAGAGAGACGGAGAGAGAGAGACAAATAGAGATAGACAAATAGAGAGAGAGAGACGGAGAGAGAGAGACAAATAGAGATAGACAAATAGAGAGAGAGAGAGACGGAGAGAGAGAGACAAATAGAGATAGACAAATAGAGAGAGAGAGATGGAGAGAGAGAGACAAATAGAGATAGACAAATAGAGAGAGAGAGATGGAGAGAGAGAGAGAGATAAATAGAGAGACAAATAGAGAGAGAGAGACGGAGAGAGATAGACAAATAGAGATAGATACATAGATGGAGAGAGATAGACAAATAGAGATGGATAAATAGAGAGAGAGAGATGGAGAGAGATAGACAAATACAGATAGATAAATAGAGAGATGGAGAGAGATAGATAAATAGAGAGAGAGAGACGGAGAGAGATAGACAAATAGAGATAGATACATAGAGAGAGAGAGAGAGATGGAGAGAGATAGACAAATAGAGATAGACAAATAGAGATAGATACATAGAGAGAGAGAGAGATGGAGAGAGATAGACAAATAGAGATAGATACATAGAGAGAGAGAGATGGAGAGAGAGAGACAAATAGAGATAGATACATAGAGAGAGAGAGAGAGAGATGGAGAGAGAGAGACAAATAGAGATAGATACATAGAGAGAGAGAGATGGAGAGAGAGAGACAAATAGAGATAGATACATAGAGAGAGAGAGATGGAGAGAGAGAGACAAATAGAGATAGACAAATAGAGAGAGAGAGATGGAGAGAGAGAGACAAATAGAGATAGACAAATAGAGAGAGAGAGATGGAGAGAGAGAGACAAATAGAGATAGACAAATAGAGAGAGAGAGATGGAGATAGACAAATAGAGAGAGAGAGATGGAGAGAGAGAGATGGAGAGATAGACAAATAGAGAGAGAGAGATGGAGAGATAGGCAAATAGAGAGAGAGAGATGGAGAGAGAGGCAAATAGAGAGAGAGAGATGGAGAGAGAGGCAAATAGAGAGAGAGAGATGGAGAGAGAGGCAAATAGAGAGAGAGAGATGGAGAGAGAGGCAAATAGAGAGAGAGAGATGGAGAGAGAGGCAAATAGAGAGAGAGAGATGGAGAGAGAGGCAAATAGAGAGAGAGAGATGGAGAGAGAGGCAAATAGAGAGAGAGAGATGGAGAGAGAGGCAAATAGAGAGAGAGAGATGGAGAGAGAGAGAGATAGGCAAATAGAGAGAGAGAAATAGAGAGAGAGAGAGATACATAGAGAGAAAGAGAGATGGAGAGAGATAGACAAATAGAGATGGATAAATAGAGAGAGAGACGGAGAGAGAGATAAATAGAGAGAGAGAGACGGGGAGATAGAGATAGAGAGACGGAGAGAGATAGACAAATAGAGAGAGACAAATAGAGATAGACAAATAGAGAGAGAGAGATGGAGAGAGAGAGGCAAATAGAGAGAGAGAGATGGAGAGAGAGAGACAAATACAGATAGATAAATAGAGAGATGGAGAGAGATAGACAAATAGAGAGAGAGAGATGGAGAGAGAGATGGAGAGAGATAGACAAATAGAGAGAGAGATGGAGAGAGAGATAAATAGAGATAGACAAATAGAGAGAGAGAGACGGAGAGAGAGATAAATAGAGATAGACAAATAGAGAGAGAGAGACGGAGAGAGAGATAAATAGAGATAGATAAATAGAGAGAGAGACGGAGAGAGAGAGATAAATAGAGATAGATAAATAGAGAGAGAGAGACGGAGAGAGAGAGATAAATAGAGATAGATAAATAGAGAGAGAGACGGAGAGAGAGAGATAAATAGAGATAGATAAATAGAGAGAGAGAGATGGAGAGAGAGAGACAAATAGAGAGAGAGAGATGGAGAGAGAGAGGCAAATAGAGAGAGAGAGATCGAGAGAGATAGACAAATCCAGATAGATAAATGGAGAGATGGAGAGAGATAGATAAATAGAGATAGATACATAGATGGAGTGAGATAGACAAATAGAGATAGATACATAGATGGAGAGAGATAGACAAATAGAGATGGATAAATAGAGAGAGAGAGATGGAGAGAGATAGACAAATAGAGAGAGACGGAGAGAGAGATGAATAGAGAGAGAGACGGAGAGAGATAGACAAATAGAGAGAGACAAATAGAGATAGACAAATAGAGAGAGAGAGATGGAGAGAGAGAGGCAAATAGAGAGAGAGAGATGGAGAGAGATAGACAAATACAGATAGATAAATAGAGAGATGGAGAGAGATAGACAAATAGAGAGAGAGAGATGGAGAGAGAGATGGAGAGAGATAGACAAATAGAGAGAGAGAGATGGAGAGAGATAGACAAATAGAGAGAGAGAGATGGAGAGAGAGATGGAGAGAGATAGACAAATAGAGAGAGAGAGAGAGAGATGGAGAGAGAGATAAATAGAGATAGACAAATAGAGAGAGAGAGATGGAGAGAGAGATAAATAGCGATAGATAAATAGAGAGAGAGACGGAGAGAGAGAGATAAATAGAGATAGATAAATAGAGAGAGAGAGACGGAGAGAGAGAGATAGAGATAGATAAATAGAGAGAGAGAGACGGAGAGAGAGAGATAAATAGAGATAGATAAATAGAGAGAGAGAGACGGAGAGAGAGAGATAAATAGAGATAGATAAATAGAGAGAGAGAGACGGAGAGAGAGAGACAAATAGAGATAGATAAATAGAGAGAGAGAGACGGAGAGAGATAGACAAATAGAGAGAGAGATGGAGAGAGAGAGACAAATAGAGATAGACAAATAGAGAGAGAGACATGGAGAGAGAGAGACAAATAGAGATAGACAAATAGAGAGAGATGGAGAGAGAGACACAAATAGAGATAGGCAAATAGAGAGAGAGAGATGGAGAGATAGACAAATAGAGATAGATACATAGATGGAGAGAGACAAATAGAGATAGATAGAGATGGAGAGAGATAGACAAATAGAGATAGATAAATAGAGAGAGAGAGAGATGGAGAGAGACAAATAGAGATAGATAAATAGAGAGAGAGAGATGGAGAGAGATAGACAAAAAGAGACAGATGAATAGAGAGAGAGAGAGATGGCGAGAGATAGACAAAAAGAGATAGATAAATAGAGAGAGAGAGATGGAGAGAGATAGACAAAAAGAGATAGATAAATAGAGAGAGAGAGATGGAGAGAGATAGATAAATAGAGAGAGAGAGATGGAGAGAGATAGACAAATAGAGAGAGAGAGATGGAGAGAGAGAGACAAATAGAGATAGGCAGATAGAGAGAGAGAGAGATGGAGAGAGAGACAAATAGAGATAGGCAGATAGAGAGAGAGAGAGATGGAGAGAGAGAGACAAATACAGATAGATAAATAGAGAGAGATGGAGAGAGATAGACAAATAGAGAGAGAGAGATGGAGAGAGAGATAAATAGAGATAGACAAATAGAGAGAGGGAGAAGGAGAGAGAGATAAATAGAGATACACAAATAGAGAGAGAGATGGAGAGAGAGATAAATAGAGATAGATAAATAGAGAGAGAGAGAGACGGAGAGAGATAGACAAATAGAGAGAGAGAGATGGAGAGAGAGAGACAAATAGAGAGAGAGAGAGATGGAGAGAGATAGACAAATAGAGAGAGAGAGATGGAGAGAGATAGACAAATAGAGAGAGAGAGATGGAGAGAGAGAGACAAATAGAGATAGGCAGATAGAGAGAGAGAGAGATGGAGAGAGAGAGACAAATAGAGATAGGCAGATAGAGAGAGAGAGAGATGGAGAGAGAGAGACAAATAGAGATAGGCAGATAGAGAGAGAGAGAGATGGAGAGAGAGACAAATACAGATAGATAAATAGAGAGAGATGGAGAGAGATAGACAAATAGAGAGAGGGAGAAGGAGAGAGAGATAAATAGAGATACACAAATAGAGAGAGAGATGGAGAGAGAGATAAATAGAGAGAGAGAGAGACGGAGAGAGATAGACAAATAGAGAGAGATGGAGAGAGAGACAAATAGAGATAGACAAATAGAGATAGATACATAGATGGAGAGAGATAGACAAATAGAGATGGATAAATAGAGAGAGAGAGATGGAGTGAGATAGACAAATAGAGAGAGAGACGGAGAGAGAGACAAATAGAGAGAGAGACGGAGAGAGAGATAAATAGAGAGAGAGAGACGGAGAGAGAGATAAATAGAGAGAGAGAGATGGAGAGAGAGATAGAGATAGAGAGACGGAGAGAGATAGACAAATAGAGATAGATAAATAGAGAGAGAGAGACGGAGAGAGATAGACAAATAGAGAGAGAGAGATGGAGAGAGATAGACAAATACAGATAGATAAATAGAGAGATGGAGAGAGAGAGGCAAATAGAGAGAGATACATAGATGGAGAGAGATAGACAAATAGAGATGGATAAATAGAGAGAGAGAGATGGAGAGAGATAGACAAATAGAGAGAGACGGAGAGAGAGATAAATAGAGATAGATAAATAGAGAGAGAGAGACGGAGAGAGAGATAAATAGAGAGAGAGACGGAGAGAGATAGACAAATAGAGAGAGACAAATAGAGATAGACAAATAGAGAGAGAGAGATGGAGAGAGAGAGGCAAATAGAGAGAGAGAGATGGAGAGAGATAGACAAATACAGATAGATAAATAGAGAGATGGAGAGAGATAGACAAATAGAGAGAGAGAGATGGAGAGAGAGATGGAGAGAGATAGACAAATAGAGAGAGAGAGATGGAGAGAGAGATAAATAGCGATAGACAAATAGAGAGAGAGAGACGGAGAAAGAGATAAATAGAGATAGACAAATAGAGAGAGAGAGACGGAGAGAGAGATAAATAGAGATAGACAAATAGAGAGAGAGAGACGGAGAGAGAGATAAATAGAGATAGACAAATAGAGAGAGAGAGACGGAGAGAGAGATAAATAGAGATAGACAAATAGAGAGAGAGAGATGGAGAGAGAGATAAATAGAGATAGATAAATAGAGAGAGAGACGGAGAGAGAGAGATAAATAGAGATAGATAAATAGAGAGAGAGAGACGGAGAGAGAGAGATAAATAGAGATAGATAAATAGAGAGAGAGAGACGGAGAGAGATAGACAAATAGAGAGAGAGAGACGGAGAGAGATAGACAAATAGAGAGAGAGAGACGGAGAGAGATAGACAAATAGAGAGAGAGATGGAGAGAGATAGACGGAGAGAGATAGACAAATAGAGAGAGAGATGGAGAGAGACGGAGAGAGATAGACAAATAGAGAGAGAGATGGAGAGAGACGGAGAGAGATAGACAAATAGAGAGAGAGATGGAGAGAGAGAGACAAATAGAGATAGACAAATAGAGAGAGAGAGATGGAGAGAGAGAGACAAATAGAGATAGGCAAATAGAGAGAGAGAGATGGAGAGAGAGACACAAATAGAGATAGACAAATAGAGAGAGAGAGATGGAGAGAGATAGACAAATAGAGAGAGAGAGATGGAGAGAGAGACAAATAGAGATAGGCAGATAGAGATAGAGAGAGAGAGAGATGGAGAGAGAGACAAATAGAGATAGGCAGAGAGAGAGAGAGAGAGAGAGAGAGAGAGATGGAGAGAGAGAGACAAATAGAGATACGCAGATAGAGAGAGAGAGATATGGAGAGAGATAGACAAATACAGATAGATAAATAGAGAGAGATGGAGAGAGATAGACAAATAGAGAGAGATGGAGAGAGATAGACAAATAGAGAGAGAGAGATGGAGAGAGAGATAAATAGAGATACACAAATAGAGAGAGAGATGGAGAGAGAGATAAATAGAGAAAGAGAGAGACGGAGAGAGATAGACAAATAGAGAGAGAGAGATGGAGAGAGAGACACAAATAGAGATAGACAAATAGAGAGAGAGTGATGGAGAGAGATAGACAAATAGAGAGAGAGAGATGGAGAGAGAGACAAATAGAGATAGGCAGATAGAGATAGAGAGATGGAGAGAGAGACAAATAGAGATAGGCAGAGAGAGAGAGAGAGAGAGAGAGAGAGAGAGAGATGGAGAGAGAGAGACAAATAGAGATACGCAGATAGAGAGAGAGAGATATGGAGAGAGATAGACAAATACAGATAGATAAATAGAGAGAGATGGAGAGAGATAGACAAATACAGATAGATGGAGAGAGATAGACAAATAGAGAGAGAGAGATGGAGAGAGAGATAAATAGAGATACACAAATAGAGAGAGAGATGGAGAGAGAGATAAATAGAGAAAGAGAGAGACGGAGAGAGATAGACAAATAGAGAGAGAGAGATGGAGAGAGAGAGACAAATAGAGATAGACAAATAGAGAGAGAGAGAGATGGAGAGAGAGACACAAATAGAGATAGGCAAATAGAGAGAGAGATGGAGAGAGATAGGCAAATAGAGAGAGATGGAGAGAGAGAGATGGAGAGAGATAGACAAATAGAGAGAGAGAGATGGCGAGAGATAGACAAATAGAGATAGATACATAGATGGAGAGAGATAGACAAATAGAGATAGATAAATAGAGAGAGAGATGGAGAGAGATAGACAAATAGAGATAGATAAATAGAGAGAGAGATGGAGAGAGATAGATAAATAGAGAGAGAGATGGAGAGAGATAGACAAATAGAGAGAGAGATGGAGAGAGAGATAAATAGAGATAGACAAATAGAGAGAGAGATGGAGAGAGAGATAAATAGAGATAGACAAATAGAGAGGGAGATGGAGAGAGAGATAAATAGAGATAGACAAATAGAGAGAGGGAGATGGAGAGAGAGATAAATAGAGATAGACAAATAGAGAGAGGGAGATGGAGAGAGAGATAAATAGAGATAGACAAATAGAGAGAGATAAATAGAGATAGATAAATAGAGAGAGAGACGGAGAGAGATAGACAAATAGAGAGAGAGATGGAGAGAGAGAGACAAATAGAGATAGACAAATAGAGAGAGAGAGATGGAGAGAGAGACACAAATAGAGATAGGCAAATAGAGAGAGATAGATGGAGAGAGATAGGCAAATAGAGAGAGAGAGATGGAGAGAGATAGACAAATAGAGATAGATACATAGATGGAGAGAGATAGACAAATACAGATAGATAAATAGAGAGAGAGAGAGAGATGGAGAGAGATAGACAAATGGAGAGAGAGATAGAGATAGATAAATAGAGAGAGAGACGGAGAGAGAGAGACAAATAGAGAGAGAGAGAGATGGAGAGAGAGACACAAATAGAGATAGGCAAATAGAGAGAGAGAGATGGAGAGAGATAGACAAATTGAGATAGATAAATAGAGAGCGCGAGAGATGGAGAGAGATAGACAAATTGAGATACATAAATAGAGAGCGCGAGAGATGGAGAGAGACAGACAAATAGAGATAGATAAATAGAGAGAGATGGAGAAAGACAGACAAATAGAGATAGATAAATGGAGAGAGATAGATAAATAGAGAGAGATAGAGATGGAGTGAGACAGACAAATAGAGATAGATAAATGGAGAGAGATAGAGATGGAGAGAGACAGACAAATAGAGATAATTAAATAGAGAGAGTGGGAGATGGAGATGGAGAGAGATAGACAAAGAGAGAGAGATGGAGAGAGATAGACAAATAGAGATAGATAAATAGAGAGAGATTGAGAGAGATAGATAAATAGAGAGAGAGAGAGAGAAATAGAGATAGATAAATAGACAGAGAGAGAGAGATGGAGAGAGATAGACAAATAGAGATAGATGAATATATATATATATATATATATATATATATATATATATATATATATATATATATATATATATATATATATATATATATATATATAGAGAGAGAGAGACGGAGAGAGAGACAAATAGAGAGAGAGAGAGATGGAGAGAGACAGACAAATAGAGAGAGAGAGATGGAGAGAGACAGACAAATAGAGAGAGAGAGATGGAGAGAGACAGACAAATAGAGACAGAGAGATGGAGAGAGACAGACAAATAGAGAGAGAGAGATGGAGAGAGACAGACAAATAGAGAGAGCGAGAGATGGAGAGAGATAGACAAATAGTGATAGATAAATAGAGAGAGAGAGAGATGGAGAGAGATAGACAAATAGAGAGAGAGATGGAGAGAGATAGACAAATAGAGATAGATGAATAGAGAGAGAGAGAGAGATGGACAAATAGAGATAGATTAATAGAGAGAGATGGAGAGAGATATATAAATAGAGAGAGATGGAGAGAGATAGACAAATAGAGATAGATAAATAGAGAGAGAGATGGAGAGAGGTAGACAAATAGAGATAGATAAATATAGAGATTGATAAAGAGAGAGAGAGAGATGGAGCGAGATAGATAATAGAGAGAGAGAGATGGAGAGAGAGAGGGATAGATAGATAGATAGATAGATAGATAGAGATTGAGATATATAGAGAGAGATAGAGATGAAGAGAGATGGATATATATATATATTTTTTTTGATTATTTTTTATTTTTTTTGTTGTTGTTGTTTTCTTTTGTTCTTTCCCCTACAGTCGCCAGATATCTCAGTGTTTTGTTCACTTTAATTTCTGATGTTATAGGTGGTGTGAGCGCTTCTCTTATAAAATCAACCTCAAAACATTATCCCAGTGTCAGTTTTTGATCTGAACATTCTGAATATTTCTCCTTCCTGTTTCTCATTCCACTCTTTTGTCCCCTGCTTAAGAAATTCCTAAGGCTTTTAAACAGATTTTAGGACACCATGGGAAGCACCCCTGAGGGCTATTGTGCTTTGTGATAACTTTTTTCTCAAAAATAATTCTTAGAAAATATATAATTCTGAGAATGTTCATAGAATTTCATCACTGGGAGCAGCTCTTAGTACCAAGATGATTTATGAATACAGGCCCACATGTACATTTAGGAAGGCTCCTTGTCTTAACTTAATCTGGTATATGATTTGAGTGGTGTGATTTCTTCCTCTTGTCCTCAGGATGTAGCACTGGTGGAGCTTAGCGGGTCAGACAGCGACTCCAAGGATGTGGAGGAGACTTCAGACTCTGAGGAATCTGATTCTGATGAGGAAATCACAGAGGAGAACCTTAAATTACCTGGAGTCAAAGACACGAAGAAGAAAGTCAACATCCAGGTTGTCAAAGAACAGAGAGAGTAGAAAAAATGGCTGCACAGACTTCTGGCTGCATATTGAGTTTCTTTGCCTTCTGAGGTGATGTGAGATAAACTGACAAATGACAAAAAGGTCCACCTCATGCAAAGAGATTTTAACCTACTTCAGTTGATGAACAGAGAGCTCCTGTGTGGAGAGATGCAGATATTCTTCATCCCTATGGGAACAACAGTGAATGTTATTTTGTATATTGAAGTGCCTTTGTAGCCAGAACGGACACTGTGATGACCTCATCCAGCAATCTAGCAATCAGCTGACTGCGTGACATGTCATTGCACGTGATGAGTTTAGGTGTAACAATGTGGATCATTTATTTTTGGTTTAATTAGCTTGTACGCATTCTTATGTCCATTTTAGGGTATAAACTGTTTGTGTATTCATGAGGATAAGATGTGATTTTCTAGAGGAGGAAAAGGAGGTATATGCCAGAGCCAGAAGCCACAGCTTCATTAAAGGTGTAATTCAGGCTAACATGTTAGCAGAGATCTGGTAAAATGTATATAATGTTCAACCATGTTCAAAATCATTTCTATCAAGGTCTGTTATTATTTTTATGAAAATCAAATCATAATCATATAAATAATTACGGCAGCAGGTAATGACTTCTCATTAACACGCATTCTCATTTGAAATCAGTCAACATATCTATATATGTAACTGATACCATACCATACAATAGTATTATTAACTTTGATACAGTGCCTGGAAAAATGAATCAGTATTTGATGAACTGTTTTGCTACCACACATTGACACAACTTTGGGGGCGACAAGTTTCAGATATTTAACAAAAGATGGATATAACAGGGCTTTATGCACTGTGTGTTAAGATCAAGAGAGTCAATTAAGAATCAAGTAATTCACTGGAGGAGGTGGGGGACTTGGGGGTATTGTAGTGGTGCATTTGTCAACCTGCTGTCAGAGAAGAGAGTGAAAATACACAGCTTGTACGAGTGTATCAATACAACAAAAAATGATAATTAAAACTGTTAAATACTCAGAGTCTGTATGTATCGAAATATATCCAAGCTTTTGACAACACTATGGTACACGGCATAACTGAGACACACACTCCGAACATGGATGTATTTATTTTCTATATGATCACCTTCACAGTTCATAGGAAGATGACGAAAATGTGTTAAATATATTCATTTATATATTAAGAAAAGTGTGTACTTAACATCATAAAAGGAAAGGTCGTCAGTATCTGTAAAACAAGTAAATGAGGCAACTTTGCTTGGAGGACTTATTGGGAGAAGATTAACATTTAATTGGTAATAAGCCAGATGAAATAAATCAGTAAGTTCTGCTTGGCCCTAAACATCTTAGAGATACACTCTCACAATACATTTATTTTGGTTGTGTTACCCTGGCCTCCAGCACCACCATGAGGAATGTGGGAGTCTTCGATCAGGGAATATCCTTAAACACACTCACTCGCTCTCTCTTTTATCTCAACCACATTAGCAAACGTTTGCTAGACATAGTGGCTGTGGAACATCATAACTGATTTCTTCTAAAGTAAAACTAAACTAATTCTTCTAAACTTGTTATACTGCATTTTAGCATTATCTAGTAATGATCACTTGTGGTCATTGTCCAGCAAAAAGTACACATTCTGGCACTGAAACTATTTATGAAGGTAACTGATGAGCGATAAGGTAGCTATTTACATCCCTGTTGCCAGCTTTCTCAGCCTTCGCATGTAGTGTGTATGAATGTGAATACTTGTATGTATGTATGTATGTATGTATGTATGTATGTATGTATCTTCTGCCAGATGGCAGCAGGGTGAAAAGATAAACAATAAAGAATAAATTCAAGTTCAAATCAAAGTTTATTTACCATCATATGACATTCCTGGCTGAACACAGTTTTTATTGAGGGAGCAGCTCTCACCTTTTTCACAAACGGGGGGGGTAGAGCAACCACTTCCCGGCCCAGGTAGAAAACTAATTTCCCAACTCCTTCACATTAGTGATGCATAAAAACATCTAGCTGGTGTGTCTTTACTTAATATAATATAGTCTTATAACATATAGTGTTACTCTGTCTGATAAAAAATGTATCAAATAGTCCCTTTTCACACCTTTTTTTTTTTTATTTTTTTTAGAGTATTTACAAAAATGTCAGATTTTTGCATTGACAGATGCACCAACGTCTGAGCTTTGGGAGCTGGCCCTGAAACAACCATTTTAATGCAACGAGCAACTAAACAACAAACATCCTTGCTAAATGTTTGTCTTTCGTCGACTTCCTTATGACAGCTCACATATGCGATGCTGTAAAATGGCTAAGTCTCAAATATTGGATGAGCTGCAGGCCAAAACCTTCAATGAAAAATTATAGTAATCATACAAATGTATGTAATGTAAAAGTGACTAAAGGTTGACTGTAAAGGTTTCGAGTGTCTGAAACATGATTTGTAAAAGTAGACTTAAAAGTCCAATCCACCTACAAAGTAGGAATTCATTCTAAAAGTGTTTTTTACAAATTACATTTGGCTGTTGTGAAGTCCGTCCTCATTAAGACTTTAATCCATCAATAAGAATAAAATGGTGACAACAGTCCTTTCCCTGTTTTTATGTGACTGAAAGCTCATGCTCAACCTCGCTCAACTTGGAGCTTTCAGCCAGAGTGGGCTGTGAATGACTGGTTTTCAACCTGGTGTTTATGCTCCTCTTAACTCGGCTCACATCGTTGTCTATTTTTTTCCTACTGTACACAACAGTCCAGAAGCTGCCACAGAGTCAGCAAAGAGGTATCAAAGGAATGGTGAAGGCAGCATAACATGTGAATGAGAAAGGCATGACTTCGGATGATTTTCAAATTTTGAAAAGAGCTGATTGACAGCACTGATAATGGTGTGAAAATGGGTTTCAAGTTGAAAATGGTGAGTGTGTTTTCACATAAAACACTCTTGTGGAACTGAAACCTTGAAAATTCAGTTCGACCCAGCTCAGTTCCTATCACGAGTCCAAACCAGGGTTTCATGTGTAGATACACCACACGGGTCTCTTGTCTGTCAAGTGAGTTCTCACTCAAAAAGCCAAGAAAAGACAGGCACGTCGTCCACGCTGAGATGAATAACAAAGCTCTTCTCTCATTCGTACAGTGCACACATTTACATACAGCTACACACACACACACACACACACACACACACACACACACACACTGTCCAGAATGCTGAAAGAAGCTGGATGAAGCTGGACTGAAGCACACAGATGAGTCCTTTCCTTTTCATATGTGGGCCATAGTTCTTTTGGAGCATCTGTGCCTCAGTACTCCACAGTCACTGCTTTGGTCTTGAGGTATTCCATGAGAGCGTCTTCTCCTGTGGACCCAAGAACAAAACGGTGTGAGTCGAACAATATGTGCCGCTCGAGGCTTTCTGGGTTACTGATGAGGGGTTGCAAAGGCACAAATTGTGAGATAAAAAAGCCATAATCCTGTACATGGTCATCTAGAATTACCACTCTAATTCTAATTCATTACCATAATATTATTATTATTCCTTAGCTTGTTGTCTGATTGGGATTTTGACCCTTGTGAAAAATGTCAGTGTACCACCACTTCTCACAGACCTTTTTTTTTCTTTTTTTTAATGTCCTGCCAAAAGACAAATCCACGTTGTGTCTTTCATGTCACTCCCACGTCTCTACTCACCGAGGTCTTTGCCGAAGCCGGACTGCTTGAAGCCTCCAAAAGGTGAAGCCACATCGGTTTTATTGTAGGTGTTGACGAATACGGTTCCAGCTTCAAGCCGCTCACTCACATACATGGCCTTGTTGATGTCGCGGGTGAACACGCCTGAGGCCAGGCCGTACTCTGTGTCGTTGGCTCTATGCAGCACGCCCTCTACATCACTGTGGTTCGGAGCAAGAGGTCAGGAGGTATTGGTTAGCAAGTAAAATCAAACAACAGCACTGCAACAACACCAGCAGGATTCTTTATTTATTTTTTATTTTTTTGAAACGACTCACCCATCTTTAAATTTAGACACCACCATGACAGGGCCAAAGGACTCCTCTTTGGCGATGAACATGTGGTCCTCCACGTCGGTAAACACAGTCGGCTCCATGAAAAAACCTGAAGAGGAACTGTCATGTTAGTTAGTAGCTCGTGCTAATTATGATGCTACAGAGAAGACTGAAAAGCAAGACTTCTTTGACCGCCAATCTACAGAAAAATGTATAAAATCAAATTTTAATAACAGTATGAACTGCTGCTTATAATGTGTGCGATTTAAAAGACAGCTGATGCAACTCTTTAAAAAAATATATATATATTGAAATAAATCAGTTCAGTCAAAAAAAATACTGGTTAGTTGCAGCTGTAGTCCTATCAGCTACAGATATTTTGCTGTTGGTCAGTGGGCACAATAGCCTTCTATCTTAAGAGGCTCAGTGTGTACTCTACCTGGCCTGTCCACCTGTCTGCCTCCATACACCAGTGTAGCTCCCTCCTTCACTCCGACCTCACAGTACTCCAGCAGCTTGTCCAGGTGGGCTTTGTGGTTCTGTGGGCCATGGTCCGTGGAGCGATCTAGTGGGTCTCCTATCTTCATCTTCTTGATCTCTTCCACCTTGGAGGGAAAGGGTGTTGATAAAGAAAGACGATTTTGTTTTTCTTAACAAAGCTGATTTTGCTTTTTCTTCTCAAACTCTCGCCATGGAACTGCATTATGGGAAGTGTAAGAGGAAGTGTTTTAGCAGCTTTACCCATATCAGGGACTAAAATGTAGGATTTCTTGGCCTCTGCTGCTCCACTTCTGATACTGTTTCTTTAAAATCTCAATCTGTCTCAACTGTGCAGAATTATTCCTTTACTGTACATTATGTACTTTAATATTCTAGAAGAAGGAAATGTCAGTGTTTTGGCGTACTCACCACTCGGCTGATGTACTCATCATGGATGGATTCCTCCACAAACAGACGTCCAGCGGCAATGCAGTTCTCACCTTTATTGAAATACACAGAGCTCATGCCCTGTGGAGCAGAAGACACACAACACACATAGTTAAGAGAAGAAAGACTTTGCAAACAAACTGCAAATGTAGGCACTGATATTAACACTTGTACACACTTTTTATTTTGTATCTGTAAGCAGAAAACAGACATACAGAGAAATATTGAGGAGTGATTTTCCCTAAATTTCCATAAAGGTAACATCATCAAATGTTTTTTTTTGTTTTTTAGAGAAACAGTTCAGATCACAAACATATTCCATTTAAGGAATAACAGCAAGTGCATCACTAGAACTGCACTGCCTTTCAGCCAGGCGGTGCAGGTCCAGAGCGACCAGGACCATCAGAGACATTCACCACCCCAACCCTGAACTGTTGGTGAAGCTGCCTTCTGGCGAGTGCCTACGCAGTATCATGGCCAGGACCGAGCGTCTGAGGAGGAGCTTCTTCCCTCAGGCCCATTCGAACAATAAACTCCCATAAACAAACATAACACACACTCAGCACACACCATATATGACACATACACACCCTGCTACTTACACACAGTCTTCATCTTCTTTTTCAGTAAATACTCTTGTCTTTGTATCTAATTCTTGTTTACAATATGTATGTATATTTTTTCTATTTAAATTTAAGTCTGTTATTTGATTCTGTTTTTCATTTTTATTGTCATATTTAGGTTATTTTCAGGTCGCACAATTTTTTTTTTTTGCACAGTCAACAGAGTGGTTGCAATTTAATTTCACTGCCGCTGTACTTAGGATTATGATAATTAAACCTCTGAAATCTTAAATCTCGAAATTGTCATGTTTGAGAAACACAAGCCACTGAATATTTGTCCCTCTTACTCAAGACCCACTAGAAGTGTGTGGGGAGAATGTCTTTCCCCTGCCTATACTTTATTATGTTCATAATATTCTGCAGTGGTTTGGACATTTCTGGATCTCCTTTGGACAGCGGTGTGTAGCTCCCAGCCAATGTTGCTCCCTCTGTTCATTCATTTTCTAATTCGCACAAATCTCTCTCCCTCTGTCTTGACCATTGAGCCATGAAGGAGGGGCTGACTTTAAACGCCATGTTTGCAACCACCAACCAATAAATCCTGCATAGTACACCATGAACAAATAACACGTGATAGGAGGTGAACTTTCTGTCAATGGAAAAATGCACTCAGTGGCTAACTGCTTTAGCACTAATAACGCGGTGTAAAAGCAGCCTGATAATCCTCCAGTATGCTCAAACATCACTCTCTCTCTGTCAGTGTCGCTCTCTCACCATGCGAACAGCCTTGTCCATGTCACAGTCGCTGAAGATAATGAGAGGAGACTTTCCTCCCAGCTCCAGAGACACCTTCTTCAGGTTACTGACGGCACAGCTGCAACAGGGAGGAACAAAGGGCATGAAGTTTCACCTGACAGTCACGTCAACCGACGAGCAGTTAGCTGAGTTAGTCTGGTCGTACCTCTTCATGATCTGTTTGCCAATAGGTGTGGAGCCGGTGAAGCCCAGCTTGCGGATGTCTGGGTGGTCGGACAAGCGCTGCCCAACCATGCCACCTGCAGCAAAGAATGGGATTGGGAAGGTTGGTTATGGATCAATGACAAAGGGAAAAGTGTAAGGTGGGCTTTATAACACTGGCACTATTGTATATTTTTCCTATTGTCAACTAATCTCATTAAGAGAAAAAACAATGATATGTTTCTGTTTCCCAAATACTTTCTGAACTCTCCTCTCTATATGAGACTTTCAGCTCCGAGCCTATTGGCTCCCACTGAGGGTGTAAATCTTAAAAATTTGCTCACAAATATCCACTTTCATTTTTAAAAAAAGCTGCATTTCTAAAACAGCAGACAACATCGTTTTTCACACAAGTTACTCAAATAGGGGGGAGAGCATGCATTCGTTGGAACTTGCTGTTAAAATATTGTAGTTTTACCTTTTCAAGCCTCTAAGAATAATGAAAATAAATTAAGAGGCTGAGATCAAAATATCACTTTTTGATTTAACTGCTTTCAAATTACAGATACTGTGATGGGGGATGGGGATTTTCACGCAGACTTTGCTTTGTATAACCAAGCTATCATGTCAGGAACCACTAGCCTGGAGAAAGACCATTAGGTTTTCATTGTAATTTTGGCTAACAATTTCTCATTCATATCTTTCCGTAATCTTATGACATCATGGACAAAAAACAAAAATGGACAAGGAAAGGGAAAAAAAAAGGACTTCACTGTTCAAGACTCTGTGGATTGTGTCTTTGTGTTCATTACCTGAGCCTGGCAAAATGTTTATAACTCCTTTGGGAATGCCAGCTTTCACTGACAGCTCAGCAAACTTCAGGGCTGTCAATGGAGTGACCTGTAAATAGTGGGAATAATGTATAAAATGAGAACCACTCTGTCACTTGGACTGCAGATTAAAGATGGAAAAAAAGGCATAGGACAAAAGTGACAGTGGCAGTGGTGTCAAAAGGTACTGAATCACACTCTGCTTTTGCAGTCTGCAGTTACTACATTAGCTTTATCAGTAATTTAATCTGGTGTATACTCAGCTGAAGAAACATCGTCACTGTTCTAACAGCAAATTAGTTTTGCACCGTGTGTGGGTTTGTTTCTTTAAAATGAGAGCGTATGGTGTGTGCTCACCTGTGCAGGTTTAAGAACAAGTGTGTTTCCAGCGGCGAGGCAGGCGGCACTCTTCCATGCCAGCATCATGAGAGGGTAGTTCCATGGGATGACTATGGCACACACACTGTCACAGAAAATACATGGTAGAAAGAGGTGAACATGTTGATTGGATGAAAAAAAAACACTCACATCTCAGTTTATAGGATCAGATAGCTACATATAGTTCAATAACACTATTCAAACATAAGAAGCACAGAGAATGAGAATCCAGAGCTTTTACCCCAGTGGTTCTTTCCTAGTGAAGGTCAGATTGCGATTGGGCCGGGCCTGGTTGATGGGGATTGTCTTGCCCTGTAACAAACAACCACGTGTGTCCCTCTGGTGTCACAATCAGCGCTTACGTTCGTGAAAATTCAGTCTGTGTGCCCCAAATGTTAACCTACCTGGATCTTATCACACCAGCCGGCAAAGTATCTGAAGGTCTGGATGGACATGCCGACATGTGTCTTCAGGGCCAGTGTGTACACAGCTCCTGAGTCGATGGACTCGATGGTGGCCAGCTCCTCTTGGTGTTCCTCCATCAGGTCTGCGAGCCTGGGGGGAGGAGGAGAGTCATGTCATGAGAGGACGTCTTTGATTATTTATTCAGTCTGTGGCCCAACAGGTAAATTAGGTCTCCAACCGAACATTAATGAAAGTTGTTATTAATGAGATACAAAAACATCAACAACATGCATTTTAAATCAGTGAGATGTATGAATTTTCAACTCAGGACTGCAAGTCCACTTTTCCTTGGTGAATGTTTGTAGGGTGGTTCATTCACTGACATTACTGCTCGATGCAAGAGTTGATTGGTTGAACTAAAAAACCATCTGCTTAGCTCCCTCTATTCTGTATTATGGGTAATTAATACAAAGCTCAGCAGGTAGGTGTTCTTAAGGTTGTTAAAGTGCTATAGCTGACTAGCTAATAGGCTATCTAATCTATAAACGTATATAAGCAGTGAACATTCCATACTTGGAATACTAGGAAAAAATACGCTTTTTTGTTATGGTTGGTTTGTGGTGTGTTGACCTGGGTGTTTTTTCACTGTAGTCCTCTAGGTGGAGCTACTCACTTGTAAAGCAGACTTCCTCTGTCTCTAGGGTTCATCCTGCCCCAGGGTCCATTATCAAAAGCTTCTTTGGCAGCTGCCACCGCCCGGTCTACATCCCCCACTGAGGCGTAGGACACCTTACAGATCGTCTGGTGAGGGACACGAAGATCACACACAGTTCAGTTGTTAATACACGTGCACCAGGTGATCTTCTCTGTGTGTGTCATGTCAGCATTGTAATGTGACTCACTGATCCATCAGTAGGGTTGATCGTGCTATAAGACTTCCCATTTTCTGCATCTTCAAATTGGCCGTTGATGAAACACTGGTATGGCATTTTCACTGTCATGTTGTTCACTTCTTTGGTTGCCTGGGTGCAATACAGCAGTAACAGTACAGTAATCACAAATCAGCAAACCACGAGCATCTACCTTACACCTACATATCTGACTCTTATACCGACTAATATACTATCACTCATTTTAAATAAGATCAGCATACAGTACAAGACTTTTTCACTGAGACAATAAAAGCAGGAGGCTCACATAGTCGATGACCAGCTCCTCCTCCTGGTCCTCTCCTCTCAGCTTGCGGACAAACATCTGGATGAAGTCCTGGAAGGTTGTGGCCATGTACACGTCCTCAGTCTGAAGCTGGACGCCGGCACACTTCTGCTTCACCTCCTCCACCAGCCTGGACACAGGGATGACATCAGTGCACAAGGTTTATAATAACTTGGATGGTTTTTTTTTTTCATTTTTTCTTAATTGTCGGACTTTGCATTATTGACATATAAAATTCCCTATTAAGATTTTTTTTTTTTTTTGGGGGGGGGGGTTATTCTGTTATTTAGATAGAGAGAGAGTTATTGGGGAGGGATGAGCAAAACATCTTGAGTTGGATTTTCTTTCGGAAAAATTAAGGCATGATTTATGTATGTCTGCCATTGTGGCTATCAGTAGCTAAACCCAGGAATAGCTTGAGTAATGCTGGAGAGTCTACAGAGAAAAATGAATTAGAACCCTGTCGAGGTAGGGGGCAAAGACTGGAAAGAGAAAAAGAAAAGTGATCACCGGACAGACATTCCCTCGACTGAGAGCTCCAGGACTTGAGAATGTTCGAAACCCGAATTCAGTTGGTATTCTTTCCACAAAATCAGTAAATAACAAAACCTGCCGTCTTATTTATACAATTGGGTGTTTAACTTTGCCTTTATCGTAGCACAGCCATTTCTTTCTATGGACAGTAGCCAGGCCGATGGCGCAACAGTCGCTGTGTTGCTATGTTGTTCACAGCCAGACAATGAATCAGGTGCTGCAAGCAAGCCAGGACAAGTCAAAAACAAACATCTATTCTTGTCTGTCTCCACTATAATTGTATCAAATATGGGTCCAACAATGGTACTTGAAATTGAATACTTGCACTGTTTTCGTACTAATGCAATTACCGGGCACTATTTTATCTAAGACTCATAAAGCCTCAAATTGTTGCCTCCATTCACTGCGTCTTCTTTTCTTTTTATTATGTGACAAAAAAATACAGTAAATCAGAGAATGTTCTTGAGACTTGAGACGTCCCAAAATTTGAGATCTTAGACTACAGCTCTAAAAGAGACAACCTGCTGGTGTATACTGGTACAGGTCACTGCGCTGGCCTCCTCCCTCACCTGACCACATCCATGGAGGCAGCTCCAGACTTGAAGAAGTCTGTGGTCTCCTCAATGGCTGGGACGTTGCTGAGGATTCCCTTCCAGATGTTCTGTCAAAAAAACAAAAAACAAACAGTATTTAACACTGGCTTCCTTACTACAACAGGAAAATGTTATAGTATAAATGAAGTGACACTGAAAGCCAAATACCAGTTTAAAAAAGATCAGCCAACAGATTACTTGCCTTGATCTCCTCTGCCATCTTCTTCTCATCGTCGGTCAGCTCCACACTGGAGCTCTCCCCAGACGAGAAGTATTTAGAGGCAGGAATCATCTTCCCATCTTCAAACTGCAGGTTCTTCACCAGCAGCTGTCAGCCAAACACATGTGGATGAAGTGCAGCAGATACAGGCAAACACATGCTGTGTTTGAATAAACTCAGTTGCCATGCAACTTATTATGAATGAAGGAGCACAGGCATTGCCACACTCCACAATCCCGCTCTACTTTTGTTTGCTTTGAGTATTTGTTTTGTTGTACATCAGGGAATTCAATAACTCACAGGCTTTCCATCAGTTCCATATAAGACAAGGCCTTTCTTGGTGACCAGCCCAGGCTGGGATGCCCCCGCTATCTCCAGAGCCTGACCGGCTGGTGCCGCCCCCTCCAACATCGACGAGCCATAGAGGGTCACAGACTGAGGAAAATCACATGGAGGAGCATTACACACAGATATTTGTGTGTCTTTTACATTTGTATTAAACTGTACCTGGTCACATTTTAATATGGTGTCACAAGTTCAGGAGGTTGACACACCTGACCATCAATGACAGTCCAGGCACCGGGAACTTTATCATGGCCACGGATCCAGTTGTGGATGGCCTCAGCTGGCTGGGCCAGGTTGACCTGAGTGGCAGAAAGACAAGTGAGTCAACATGGCTCACATTCATTTTCAGACCATGTCACCTCAATTTCTGAGAATGAGAAGGAAGCCAAACAGCTGGCTGCCACGATCTGAGTGACACGTGGAAAAGCCATGCTGGAAACTAAACCTCTGCACTAAGAATAGAACATTAAGACACACTGCCAGCAGTGTGGCTCCAAGCGACGAATCAGAATGCAGGAAACAGTTATGATCAGCCCCACCTCTGTCTTTTCCTAGCCAGCCGCTCAATCTTGTACATTTGGTGTCGAACCAGTGATTTTCCATGCTGTTCGTTGAATGAAGGTTCTGTTGCACTGAGCAGGTGACCAACAATTTAAAGGAACAGGTCACCTAAAAAGTTCAGTCTTTATCTACCCACTCCGGGGCTGATGAAAAGTTTTATAGTCCACAAAACATTTGTGGAGCTTCACAGCAAGACAGAAGTGCAGCATTCTCCTAAACAACTGATGTAGTTGGGGATGTGTTACATACACCTGGTTCGGAATAATCCAAGTCTGCTGAAACCCAGAGATCCCAACACACCCTCGACAGTTGTGCACCGTATTCACATAAGGAGAATACCAATACTTTTAGCTTAGCAGCTACATCAATTTTCAAATTTTTAGCTGGAGAATGCTGCAACACTGTTTCACTGTGAAGTTCCAGACATGTTTTTGGGGACTATGAAACCTCAGCTGATTTTCCATCAACATGGGGGTAAGCAGATAATGACTGCCCTTTCATTTTTGGGTTATCTGTTCCTTTGTCATTGCATTTTTGCTTGAACATACACCCTTCACACACACACAAAATGCTTAAAAATGCATACACTCAATCCCTCCCCCCTACATTACTGGTCGCTCCCGGCAGTTGCCCCACAACCACTGACACTCCCATCTCCCCCAACAGCTCTGGCAGATTGTTACTACAGTGTCTCTCTTATCTCACTCCATGCCTGTCCACAACAGACTCATTTAACTGTGTCAATGTCTACATGACACTGATTCATAGAACAATACTTACATACTAACTGCTGATGTAGCGTCTAATGTATTCTAAGAACTCTCACCTTGGCATTGGATTTCTTCTGAATGCCTTCATAGCTGGCTCCCTCCTCCGCCTGGGCAATTCGTGGGGCCTTCCCATCAGCGATGAGCTGCACCGACTCCACCTGCACCATGAAAACAGCATGAAAACCCTTTTCATTTGATACTGGCCTAGCAAAGTATTTTGAACATAAATGGTGGTTCCTCCTCTAGACAAGACAGTAAGAAATTGCCATGAATTAAAAAGAGGTTGAAGCAATGATGCATGAAGCGAGAGAGAGAGAGAGAGAGAGAGAGAGAGAGAGAGAGAGGGAAGTAGGCTACAGGTGATCTTGTAATGTGCCATGATATGCAAGCAGAGCGGCTTCTGTTCAATGAAAATACAGATTTGCAAAATCCCTCCAGCCTGTGTGTTAGTTAGACCTGTGGCTGGTGGTAAGCAGACGCCATAAAAGATGTGCTGAGTGTGCTAATGTGTTTGCATTATTGATAAATGCAGTCATTGAGTAGATTTTGAATATACTTTAATTTGTAATGTATTTACCACCTGCCCCAAACTCATTATACCTGGCAGGCACAATGTATGCCAGAAGTCAGCACAACTGGGCACAAAACCAGCCCAATCTGGCAACGCAGTCGGCCCCGCATCCCACTTGCCATAGCGTCTGACAGCATGACAGATTTCTGCAATGCCATTTTGATAAGTCAAAACTCTAATTCAAATCATCTGTAATTACCTTTAAGTTAAAGATATCGCCCCCTTGAGATCTCTCTCATCAAACTTAAATTCATTATATCAATAACTTGATAATAGATATCTACAATTAAATAACTATTATTCCCAAGTCTAGTTTGAGATTTCATTTTGACTAGTGATCATTTATTTCATGACATCTACAATGTCATTCTGTATAGTCAAAACATAATTTCAGATATATCTAAAGAGGACAATGTTGCTATCTGGTATTGAGGGGAATAAAAGATGTCTCGAACAAGAATAATGTATAGGCAGAAATCAATCGAGGATATCTGAAACTGATAATACAACTAAATATAATTCAGTTTCAGATATCCCATAATTCATATGGCGGATATCTGCAATTGAATTTTAGAAACCCCATATACACGATCCTAGAAAGAATGACATTGTGAATATCTGAAATTTTTTTTTTGACTTGGAAAACTTGAATTACAGATATCTGCAATGCATTTCCAGTCTAGCTATTAAATGTTAGTTCGCCATACAGTGTGTCATTTCATACAGCATGCCAGCTTGCATAACTAAAAGATTCTCTCACTCTTGTTTATTGTGTTTCAACCTGTAAATCTAAAATTGTCTCAGCAAACTGTTTAGAATCATTTGAGTGCTGTTATGATGTTTTGCGATTGAGATGCTGACCCACCATGCATCATGACAGAGCGACAAAGTAATGCTTTTAGAATGAAATGACATCAGTAAATAGTGGGCCCTCTCTTGCTCTCACTCCTGGAGAGGGATGCTGTTGTCTCGGGGGGAAAGTTTACTAATGACTCGGCAGGGAGGTCTGACCTCATCGCTACAACTTTTTCACACTGAATTTGAGATTGTATGTCCTAGACAAGTTGCCAAAGACAGTAACTACAACAACATAGGCAACAAATATCGGAATATCACATATTCACCTGAAGTGGGAGCTGCCTGACTCTTGCTGCCAGGGTGCACACATAGGTTGCCAAAGAAACAACCTGCTACAACATTACTGTTGTCTGGTTTTGTAATGTTGCTCAGCGGGTTGAAGTGCGGCACATTTCTCTTCTTTTGAATGTTTTACTTTTACGGTTATCCAGAGAACGATCTGTTTAGTTGGCAGTGCGTGATTGTCATCAGAATGTCACACGACCATCCTACCCTACCAGCTTGTCCTTTCACACACACAGACATCAATTCATTTATGATAGCAGGTCTTGACTACCTGATGCATTACTCAATTTGATAAAGGTTCTAGATAAGTGCACGCTAATAACCCTGATTACACTCCTTTCCAGGTGGTTACCATGGCCTTGATGCCTTCTGGGAAGAGGAAGCGGTTGTAGAGCGTGTCTACTGTGTCGTTTGGCTCAACGGCGCACTCTCTCTGCAGCAGGATTGGTCCGGTGTCCAGCCCGTCATCGGCCCAGAACACCGTGAAGCCAGCTTTCTTATCACCGTGGATCAGGGTCCTGGAGACACATGCATACACAGAAAAAAACAAAACAAAACTTGAAACAGTGCTATAACCCTATCTTTAGAACAGGTATGTGGATATAAAGTCAACAATAAACCTGAGCAAATGGAGCAGACTCAGATAAAGAAAAGATAAACAGTGGTTACGCCTGGAGTAAATGAGACTAAGGCAATCAGAACGTTGATAAGACTGTGAAACACACAAGCCGTCTGCCGTCAGCTCTCATTTGGGGCGTGAATATTTATTTTAATCATTTATAGTTATTTTGTTAATTTTTTTCATTTTATTGTATCAATGTTAATGACTAGCGATTTTAGAATGTATACAACTGACTTAACCTTAACATAACTGTTAGTAAAAATATCATTTAAAGATGTCTCTGTTGTAATCACATTGTGATTAGAATGGAAAGATTACTTGGGCACTAAGTTTTATAGTTTCCTCCGTGGTCTATATATTAAACTAACAGCCAACTAACTGCCAGATATGAGAGTGTTACTGATCTTCATGAACTCGACTTTAAAGGATTTTTTTCCACAACTGGTTGGAATGTGACTACAACCCAACAGCCAGATTGACCATGGGAGTAAATGGGCCCCAAAAGGTAACCCAAAAGGTAAGTCACTGTCTTTGAAGAATGTATAGTTAACACTTGAAAACAAATGGAAGCAATTCATTTACTCCCAGTGATAAGAGGACTAGAGAAATAATAAAGGTGGAGAACAGACAGACAAGCAAGAGGAATAGATAAGAATACCAGCTTTTGCAGAGGTTGAGGTCAAACAGAACTGGTTTGAACCTCCTGCTGGACGGGCAGATAGCGGCTAACCCTTTTCTACCTCTACTTTGACCTGGAGAACAGAAGAGGACTTGGGCCTGTGAAAGTGTATAATTTAGCCCTTCAGTTCTTTTGAAGTTACAGGACAAAATACGTTTGTCAGGCGAGCTTGTTCAACTTTTTGCTCAGCGGCAGCAGCAGCAGCAGCCACTGTAGTCACAAGTTACTAGATAATACTGATGACCAGTAAAGCCAGCAGAGAAGGATTATAAAGTTAACACATTTACTCAGAGTTGCCAGGTACATTAGCCATCATGGACTAATCTTCAAACCAGACAACGTAGGCTAAGACTATAATAACTAAACCTCTAAGTAAAGAAATGAGCAGGGACTTATTTGATATAAATGCCTCATTTATATGAGAAATAATTTCTTCTTCAAACCATAGTCTCACTTTTTATACTCTCTAACTTAAACATTAAACCTACTGTTTTAACCTGGACTGTTTTGTGGAATTTTTTTTCCTCATTTATTTATTTTTTCTTATATTCCACTTTTATAATTCTGTTCATAATTTAGTGTTTTTTTGTTAGTCATTGTTTTTTAACTTTGTGTGTGTTTTTCTATTTGTGTATATGTAAGTTTCGCACTGTGGAACTGCCCTAACCTGTATGGACTTGTATGAAAGGTGCAAGCAAAATAAAGTTTGTTCAGTTTTGTCTCTCATATATGTCCTTGAGACACTTTTCTCCGCACTTGTCAGTTAATGCTTTAAGTCTTGTGTCTTCTGGCTGACTGCCACCTTCTGTTCACACTCAGCAGAAAGTGTCTGTAGTCCTTCTCATTTATGTACAGCTGCACAGTTGTGGATAAGCAGACAACTCCAAGCTTGTAATGTGTTACTAATCCAATAATAATGTGTTGAAAACAGTGTGGGTTTGTGGGTGAATACAGTGATTCTTTAACCTGACAGACCATATAAACCCCATTGTTACCTGTAAGTGTAGGTCAAACCAGTTACAAACAGTAACCGGGTATGGGATGGACATAGTCTCCGAGACAGGCTTAAACAAAAATAAAAGAAAAAAAGATTACTCTCTCTCACCAGTTGATGGCTGAGGCTCCTCTGTGCAGAGGCAGGATGGAAGGGTGGTAGATGATGGAGCCGTGCTTGGGGTGATCGATGATGTTCATGGGGATGAACTGGGAGCAGAAGGGCATGACGTTGAGCTCGGCACCCACCGCCTTGTAGGCATCCACCACCTCCGGGATGGGCTTCCCCTTGACCCGCCACCGTGGGAACTTGAACACGGGAGTCCCGTCCTTCTCCGCCGCCACCGCTGAAAGCGAAGGGGAGAATTTACAGATACAGTCCAGAAATCAAGTCTCACAAAGGGTGATGACAATCGGTGCAGATCATTTATTGGTCCACCGTTTACTTTAAATCTAAGTAGCTGCTTGAAACCATTACAACTCATCTTTTGTTCAAACTTGCAAAGTGTCTGCAAATAAGGATTTGACCATCTGCAGAAGAGTGCCTTGTCTTTTTCTAATGTCTTAAACTGCAAATGCCCGCAGCTTGCAGTACTAAAAAATAACACACGTAACATAAATTGTCCTCTGCAAAGGTCCATTCAACCCATGGAGTCCCATGTGGCAGTCTCAGCAACTTCAACACCGAATGGGGCTTTCGCTCAAGTCAGAACCAGTTCTGCCTGCTACATGTGTGCACATACAGCTGTAATATCTAGAGGAGTGCAGTTTAACCAGTTTGTCAGTCCCACAGCTGGCCCTCTGTGCTGCAATGTGCCACTGAGGTCACAGGAAACCAACAGTGTCACTGCCAGCTCTCACACTAACTAGAACACACAAGCAGGTAAGGGGAACAGAAAAGAGCAATACGGGAAGGTCAGGTGTCAATGTGTGTGTGTTTGAGAGAGAGAGAGAGAGAGAGAGAGAGAGAGAGAGAGAGAGAGAGAGAGAGAGAGAGAGAGAGAGAGATAACAGCTTGACTTTATATTGTTAGAATACAAGGAAATACTGTTGGATTCTTGACTATTTATAACATGCACACAACTACACACACCACACACATCTTTTTAGATGCATATTGTACCCAAGAAACTGTTATTAACATTTTAGCATCATTGATATTATTATGATCTCACTTTAGTCGTTATTGATTTTGGCAAAAGAAGCCATCAATAGCCAGTTGAAGTAGGAAAATACACGACTTAACAGCTTGTTTTAAAGTCTATCTAGTCAGTAAAAGCACTGTAGACACTACAGCACTGTATGTATATTTGATGTGCTTTCATTTTTGAATGCCTCATAGTAGGGTGGTTAGGGTTAGGCTAAGAAAATCTAAACTCAAGTGGGCTCAGGCACAGTGGGAATATGTTTACGACTAGAAATAATAAGGGCAGGAAGAGTTTAATATTGGTGACAAACACTTGAAAATGAGGACAACAGGCAGAGATCAAGAGGAAGTTGATGATAATGACGCTTCCAGGAAAGGCTGCACCATCACAACAAAGACTTTTCACCTCAGAGCTGTATCTCCGGGCCACACGGGGCCTCTACCCACTCGGACAATGGAGCCACTATCCCGATGCTAACGCAGGGTAAAGGCCTCTCTTTGTCCAGGAGCACTGTAGAGTCAACGCACATCTACCTCAGACACAGCACAGGCCTCTGCCGGCCTGGAGATCACCCACTCTGTTCCATTTATATGTTTTTTTCTCATATTCCAATTATAAGTGAACCAGGTGCCAATTACACAATGAGAAATATACATTGTAAAGTGACGATCATCTAACTTCCTAATGCTAGGCCTATATTAGATTCAGAGTGTTTAATATGGATACATATTTCATTACTTCATATTTAGGGGCTTCATGTGTTGGTAAGTTTTTTCACAAAGCTATAGAGTACTTGTCTTTAAATAGGCTTACTCTGTATACCAATACCAAAGCACATATTAATTAAGTGCTTATGATCAGCTGCCAGTTGCACCAGCTATACATGTGTTTTGTCTTAAATTAGGGTGCAGAGTCTACAGAAAACACTGAAACTAGTCAGTTTGATAACCAGTTACTTTATCCTGACCCACCTCAAACACTAACACTATAGAAACATCTGCCTTTAAGATAAAGTGGTGGGTCTAACTCATTACAAGCTAATGAGTTAACCCCAACATTACTTACAAGTACCATCTCCATTGGAGCTTTGACACCCTCTCATCCTACAGTGTTGATGAGCGGGTGTTTGTGATGTTGTTAAAGGGTTGCAGGTAAAAAAACATGATCATCATTTATTCCCTTACACTTAAAAAACCTGATATTTTTATGTTCATTCCTGGAGTTGGTTTGGATTATGTTTTGAAATCAACAAAGAAGCGCCACAGGTTCTTTAAAGGAAGACAAAAGCTTGTATTTTCACCCTCAAATGACATCCGCTGAAATGAAGTGAAAACTCCAGGCATCAAATCAACCACTTCACAAATGATTAGAAATAATATCTCGCTGAAGGACAAGGAGGACAGTAATGTTACAGATAGTACAAATGACAGTACAGAGAAAAGGGAATGAACTCACCCAAGGGATCCGCCTTGCCATCCTTGTCAGGGACTGTGAACACACCCACCACCTTGTGCCCCTGCTTCCTCAGGTTGCTGTACACCTCCTGGCCGAACAGGCTCTGACCAATGATTGCCAGTTTGAGCTGATTCTGGTAGTAGTGCTGTCACGAGAGCAAACACAAGCACATTAGTTTGAGCATGTATTATTTCAGCCACAGCGCTTGGATAAATATCTCAACATTCACACGGAGGTACTGTTTTTTTTTTTTGTAACTTTTATTTATCAATAATCCGACAGTTATAAAGTACATTGGTACAGAATGTGTTATTTCTTTTTCTTTTTTCCCAATCAAAAATCATAAATCAGGAGTGAAAACATCTAAATGTACACACACGGAGGTACTGTTGAGCAGAGGAGGAAGTTCAACATTCTTTTCCGGGCCTCGCGCTTCTTCCAGAGAAGTTACGCAACTGGCAGTAGTAAGCCAATGCCTGGACATTCTGAACAGCAGGCAACTGCAAGAAACTGCCACCACTTTTAAAGGAACACTCCAGTCCACAAATGTTGTAAATATGGGGGACTTTCAGTTGACAAAACTGAAAAATAATGCTCAATACTGATGTATCAGAGGCTGAGATATCATGACATTAATGGACACAAATGGACTTCATCGATCTGGTGAACACCCAGCTCTTTCGAACTGCCTCTCAGCATCAAGTTCAACATGTATTTGTTTCATTTATATAGATTTATGTATAGAACGATAAGTGTATAGGAAGCATGAAATGTAAAGAGCTAGGGGTGGGATTCAGGGGGCCCCTCCACGCTCAACCTCAGGGCACCCCAGTCAAGTCCACCCTCTTATCTAACGGTTGAATCGTTAAAGCCAGCTCCAAGAAAAGCAACTGGCTGACAGACAGCACAGCCCCTCGTCCAGTGAGGAAAGAGAGGGAGTTTCTGACTGCAGCAGCACATGTGTGGAAGGAGGAAAGGTTTCAGGTTTCCCATTGCTCAAATCAAAGGTGCTGTCAGGTTCATGGGGGCCCCCATCCGGCTGCTGCACTGGACTCTGCAACATGCGCTGTCATGTATTCAAATCCATTCATTCCATGCAAGTATCCACAGTAAGGTAGCTCCCAACACGCTGCATATAATTTGTTTTTGCACAATTTTTTTTTATGAAAAATGATTAATGAATGAGCAGACTGGTCCTGCGTAGCTGCGCACTGGGTTTGCCTGCAGCCCTGCTAGAACTAAGCCGATACTGGAGGACAGGTTGGAGCTCAAAGGCTGATGCAATTCCTCCAGATCTTGTACAGTAAAGGCCAGTTCAGTCAGAGCATACAGTGAGAGGGGGGAGATGGGGGGGGGGGGGAGACACAGGCGAGCGTACAGTAACGTGGCAGACTGGCGCTGACACACCATCATTTTGCTCCGTTTGCTGAAAATACAGTAGCAGACTGACTAAGAGAGACCTGCACATGAACTGTAACTCACTGATCCGCGATCAGAACCGAGCCTGGCTCGGTCCTCCTAATGTCAGTCACCATGACCTGGCATGGGCTCAGCGTGCACCAGCAGGATTTTTCTGTCACTGTATGAAAGCCACTATTCATTCTGTGGTGCAGCGACAGCAGCAAGGCATCAGTACTCACAGACGAGGTGGAGAATTTCCTCAAGACTTGACCTGCCGTCCACAACATAATGGCGGTGTTTGGTGGATAAAAATGTGTGAGGAATAAAAAAAATAAAAAATAAAAAAACAAAATAAAAAATCCAAATGCCGCTCAGTTTATCCGATTTGCTGTTGAGCTATGAGCGCTGCAGGCAACACACACCTGCGTCTACGTGCGTGAACGTCAGAGTGTGAGGCTGTGGACAGAGGAGTGGCCGCGGACAGGGCTCGACACGGCCGGCTTATACTCGACAGCAGCAGACGCGACCAGGACGTGCCGCGCAACACTGTACGTGCGCGGTCGCGCGGAGTTTACTACGTCTTCGGCCGCGCGGTCACGCGTGGGAATTGAGTAAGCCTCTAGCTGCCAAGTGTAGCTGCCTTTCTCCAGTGTGTGTTGGCATTATATCAACTGAATTGTTTCTTTTAGAAAGAATTTGGTAACACTATAGATACATGAATTATCATGACTTCATGCATGAAAACACATACACTACGTTTACATTTAAGACCTTTAGCAGACGCTTTCGTCCAAAACGACTTACAATAAGTTCTATAAGTGTAACAAGAAAGAGGTGAAGTCTGAACAAATCACAGTCTTCATGTAGTACTCCACGAGCTATCAGTAATGCACAGGGATTAATGTTATCTCCTGCATGACTTAATGCAGGAACAACACGTTAATTAATGCGGTATTTAAGGTATTTCAATCATCATGACTTCTGGCTTATTAATGATGTTCATATGTTCTTCACAGATAAGTCTGCAGTTAAACCGACCCGCCACAGCAGTACATGGGTATTCAGTTCAATTCCAAGCCTTGTGATTGTAATTGATTTACTTAAACACCTTAATTACCACATTAATGAAAGCATTGTTCCTGCATTAAGTCAAGAACAAGATACTATTAACACTTGTGCATTATAGTTCATGAAGCACTACATTAATTAATTCATGCTTTTTCATGCATGAATTCATGATAATTCATGTACTACAACTATTACTACAAGCCAGCTATGAGTAGAACTGCACATGGGTATTTTGTATTTTGTAGATGTATATTATTAGAAATTTTAATTTTTGAGTGGAAACTAAAAGATAAATGAGCATGTATGTGTATGTGCTGGTTCTCGCTCTGTAGTCTATTAAATGTTGTTAAATTAGACTGTTGCTGTTTGATGGCCAATGCCAAAAACCAAAGGCCATGTGGGTATAAACCATGGATCATAAAATGCACAAAGTTCAAGCACAGACCTTTTTGGTACGGCAGCACTGCAGCAACCTTTTTTTTGTAATATTAAAAATGAAAGGATGGCTTGGCGGTGCATAGCTTGCATTGAAAACAGGTGTGAAAATATCTCCTTTCTTGACATTTGGTAAACTTATTTTGTTTCCCTATTAGATTTAGTAGCAACTTCAGTAAGCAGACATCCCTGCAGCACAGCACACTGACGTCTTTGATAGAACATCAACACTGTCGTCAAACTCTGCCGATAATATTTTTGATAACATTTTTGGAATGCTTCAAACTACAATTCTAGCCAAAACTCAAAACTGACCCTTTAAATTACATCAAAAAAAGATAGATTAACAGTTGTTTATTGCACCACCAACAGTTTTTCTTTCTGGAAAGACTGCCACCTCTCTTTTTGTTCATTGTGTAATAGTTGCATAATGTTCCTAACAAAGCACGCTTCAGTAAGTGTGTTTGTAACAATTGGTGTTTTTTTTTTTTTTGGATTTTTAAAGATCAAAAGTTCAAGAGTATTTAATGTACACAGTGTTCTTCAACACCACCACTTTTTTCCAAATTAAAGGTTAGATTAGGTAGTTTTTCGTTTAACTACCCTGGCATTGCTCCAGCATTCACCTGCTGTATATCTGACAGATTCTCACGCGGTACAAGCTCTAATCAAACAGGCATCTGGCACCATCCACACTCAACTGCCCTGCGCAGGTTCCTGTGGAGCAAAGGTTTAAACAGTCAAACTAATGGGAGGCAGGGCAATGACACACACACGCAAGTACTGTAGTATTTATTCCACCCATTGCATGTCCCTTCATACCACAATGTTATAAGCCAAATGATAACCATCCTGTGCTGTTGCAACGCTGCTTTGCTGATGTCACAGACTGCCTCATGTTACAACTTAGTAACTCTTTAACAGATGCATGGTCCAAGATGTTATACAGCTATTAAATGTTTGTCCAATAGCACTGACAAATACATAAATCACAGTGCACAATATCCAGAACTGTTGCTTGCATCGAGTCCTTTTTTCAACGCTCTATGCTGAATGTGTACCAAGAAACCACAAAGAAAAACCAGGGGAGCAGGTGTGATTTATTTGTGAATAGTTTCAACAACATCAAAAAGTGGACTAAGGGTAAGAGCACTGGTGGTGGATGTAGCTCGGGGGGGGGGTCCCACCTCTGCTGCCGGCCCCAGAGATCAACCCTCCTTTCTTCACATAAGACTACTTTTGAAAAAAAAACTGCTTTGGCATAAAGGTTGATTCCCTTCAAACACCGATGTTTTGATTGAAAAGTGCTGGTGTCTCCCGGTTCATTCCCTGGATGCCTCTGTGATCATTTCATCTACACGGTATGACTCAACAACACTCATCACGTCAGGAGAGTGTGTGGGGTACAGTTTACTGTCAAACAAAACTATAAACAATTTATGCTCCTGGAATAAGAAGCAATCCTGGAAGGCCAACGGGGAACATGCCCAAATCTCTTTAACATTCTGGTACATAAGTTACGTTGTGTCACCACAGTCAACACAGTGGGCAAAATCACTAGTAGCTGACTTTTCCACAGACAAAGGTGCCAGTGATGGAGAATTCAAACCAAGGTAAGGAGGAACAGTGGCTCAGTTAATAGCAAAAACATGATTCAGAAGTCTACTGAATTTGTCAGATTCAACATGACTGTACTTTTTTTTTTTGCCATAACTGTCTTCATATCTCATGACTGTGGCTGCAAATGAAAATGTTCAGTACTTCTGGTTACTTCCATCCCCTAAAAGCAATGAAAGCCTCATATGATACTCATATGACCCAACACTGGCACTTTGTTGTTAAAAAGCCTTTACTGGTGCATATCAAAGGAGGGTTACGGGGTACAGGCACGTTTTCCCCAGGACATATGACCCATGCTAGTGTTACACACTCTACAACAAGTTACAGGTGATAAACAACAAGACATTCTCCCTTTTCACATCCCAGCAGAGGCTGGAGGACTGAGGGCGGTGGAGTGATGAGGTCACAGGAAGCGGATTCCAGCTCCAAACTGGACACCGTCACATATCCTAGACGAGGGGAGCAGAAAGAAGGGAGGGATTACAGTCAGAGAATTCCTTATATATCACAGTGTATGTAGCGCTTTAAGGTTGTTGTTTTTTTTTTTAAGATTTAATGAATGATCCACTGATTCAATAGCGCAATCCCATAACACAGTGATCCATGTATTTTGATGAAAAATAGAGTAGATAGAGTTTTACACATGGCAGCCAACATGTATTTTACATTGCAGTGTCCTTTCTGATGTGATCGTCTTTTTTTGTGAAGGTTTGTTAAAAAAAACACACAAAAAAACGACATGGATGAGCATTAGTCCTGTAATATCTAGGAGTGTCAGTGTTTTCTGTGTCCACCTGTCTCCACTCTGAACTCCCATGGGCACACAGTAGTTGAGCTCCAGTCTGGCGATGTTCCCAAGCCGCAGCACGATGCCCGCTCCGTACGACCAGCGAATACACTCAGCTAGCTTCTGAAGGTGCGCCCGGGGACCATCGCCTACACACATAACACCCAACATGTTTACAACCCTGCCTGATACAAGTTCTCCTAATCAAGCTCCTCAATCATATAACACATTGAAAAAGACATTTGAATATCATTGTGTTGTTAAATATCATTAATATTTCAGAATCGCACTAATGAGCTCTTTGACTAACTAAAATAAAAATCAAGATAAAAATGCACTTTAACAAATTCTGTGTCTAATCTGAATGAGGGAAAATGTATCATTTCTGTACGTTATATATTTTTTAAGCATAGTGTACTTTATAAGTTTGTGTTTCATCTTTTCTATTTGATGTCACAGAACTATGAAAGTTAGATTTTTGCCAGTCCGCTGGTGTTAACTTCTTTTTAACATCGCAGGTATTTTGTGCATTAATCACTTCAGTCCACCCACCATAGTTGAGGTTGCAGAGGTTGCCTGCATTGAGAAAGAAATGTGTTCTGAAAAGGTCTCCGAAGCCGCCCTTGCCTGGTCTGAAGGGCAGTGGAGTGTAGAGGTGCAGACCACCCGCCCAGTACGCCTCTCCACCCAGATAGTCACCTGGAACACACACATTATTAGATTGTATTAGAGACAAGCTGCTCTGCTGCACCCCTTAATGAGACACATACACATTTTTATGTAATAGCAAGTCTTCTGTGCAGCGGTTCTTGTTATACTCTGCTGCAGCTCCTCATGTACTTCTGTTCATTTATATAACTCTTTTTCCTCGGGCAGACAATTCATGCTGGTGTCGGGTTCGGGCTTAAAAACCCACGGGTCGGGTTGTAATTTTCAGGCCCGTGAAGAACTCTAGATCTGATTTAGGAAGCTTGAAATTTGGATTTTCTTTCTTAAAAAAGAAAAAAGGTTGACAACAAATCAAGTAACTGTTGTAACTGTACTTGTGGGAATTCAAATTATCTGCACTGTTTACTGTGGAAAGAGTTTCTATGAAATTTGACCAGTTTTTACCTTCACTCTGTGGCCCGATGCTGTACATCCCAAACCCTCGCACGCTAGTGGGACCTCCAAGATAGAACCTGGACAAAATACACAACTACCATTGAACCATCCACTCCAGGTTGGATCAGTTCACACAGAGTTTCTTAATGATAACTTTGATTATCATAGAAGCAACTGCTCAAATTAGATTAGATTCTAAATCACTATAACATTTTGAGAGCAACGGATTCAAAAAATTTGTTCACAGAGATGCTATGTTGAGTTGTCATCCAGCAGCCACATGACAGCTCTTGCATAAATCACTTGTACCTGTCAGCGATGCAGGATGGTTGTCCTCCCAACGGATACAGCATCCCACCCCACAGAGAGGCAGACAAGACCTGAGAGGACACACAGAAAAATAATTGCTCTCTGCAACTGATGTAGTGCTGCTTTATTGTCCACCGGTGCTTCTTTAATGCAACTTAAGTTAATTTATGAACATCATGATGAAAACACTTATTTCTACAATTAGTTTTTGATAGCAAAGCTTGACAGGATGCTTACAGGATTCAAATAAATGTCCAAATGGCCAGTTTATATATAGTCTAAGAACAGTATATACCCTAAAACAACGTCCTAAAATATTTTATAGACAAATTCTAACAGGTCTGGATTTACTTATTTCTGTCTTACCGAGTCCCAGAAGAGCCGTCTGTTAAACTGCAGCTCAACATCTTCTTTCAAGAAGCTGGCATCGCCTCCTGTGTACCCGGCCAGTTCCTAAAGGGCAAACACACACCTCAGTTAACGCCTTTGTGAAACTGGATAAAACAGGAAAAATACAGCCACCTGTTTCAAGAGAGGGATGGATAAAATGTCTGTGTAGGTAAAGAAACATAAAAACATATTACCTGTATGTGTTAAAAGTTAACTGAGAAAAAAACTGTGAACTGTGTTGAGTTCAAAACATCAAGTGTCAGCAGGGAAGAATTTAAGACTATAGATTTGCTGTTTCTGTGTCATGTTACCCTGCCACAGTAAATTCCTGGGCCCACCTCGCGTGGTAAAGATCTTGATCAAGTTAGTACAAGCATTTGATTTGAAAGCTGGTAAAAAGTGCCAATATCTTTTTAATACTACTACTGTTCTATTTCTAAACAGAAATGTTTGCAGAGTTCATGGCAATGACCTGTTGACAGGCATTAAAAACGACTAGAACCACAGCCAGTCTGCTTGCTGATGGTTTTGTTTACTTATATATTGCTTATGTATGGAGGCATCAGTATAAAACTAAATCTTTTCATAAGCAGTTGAAAGTTCCTTGCATTTCGTTTGAGTAGGCCATTTATATGAACACACATGTAACATACCTGGTTGAGCCGGAGTAAAGTGCCTCTGTTGGGGAAAATGGCAGAATTCCTTGAATCGACTGACACAGTGTGCTGCAAATAAATAAAACATTGAATACTATTAAACTAACGCAAACAAAGATGTTTGATGACTTATAAACATTTCTGGAAAATTATATATATATAATATATATACACACACACACACACACACATACATATAAACATTATTTATTTTAAAAAAAAGTTTTCAGGAGATGACATTGTCTAAAACTAAAAATATATGACATGTTGGATGCACTCCAGGCCATACCGAGAGGGCAGATTTCAGCGAGTGTCCACTCTCTTCTCGCACGGCGAATGAAGCACTGCGTGCCAGACAGCCCAGCTCCCTCCATACACCCTCCCACTTCAAGGTGTGGTTGGTCACCCCGAGAGGAAACTGGGGGAGCACAAGAGGATGGAGAACTTCACTTCAAGCGTAAAGCCACCAGTTGCAGATAACAGGCTCAAATTCAAATGTTTGATTGCAATTTGGAGACAGAAACTTCTGTCATCCTCAAACTCAAACCGACTCTAGCTTTCTCTTCCTGAATACTCAAACTTTCAACTTCAATTTGCTTTATTGGCTTGTTAAAGTAAACTTATCATATATGTGGATGTCCAGTCTGACTTTATATATACAGTGAAGTCAAGAAGCTCCATATATGTTTATTTCAGGCATACGGCGATTTGTTTTTGTTTTTTTTATATTCAACTCAAATGACTTTAAATTTTTTTTTAAAAATATGGAAGAAACAAATGTAAACTTATGTAAACAAATGTAAACTTATAATACATGTAAGAAGTAGAATATAAAGCTAAACTGCTGAATAAATTAAATTTCTTTTTATTATAAATAAATATGCGATAAAAACAAAACAAAACAAAACAAAAAAACTACACACAGCCTCTTACATTGACTTCTGCAGACATGCCTCTGTCCGTCTCTTTTAAGGAGCTCCATGGGAACTGTCCAGTGACTTTGTACAAGTTGAGGGTGAGGCTGAAAAAGAGGACAGCAGGGGTGGAAAAATGGAACCAACAGACTATAACTGTCTTGTTGGTGCAATCAAGCTGGTATCACAGATTTTACGTTACTTGCCTTCAAAGCATTGAATGCACTCTATATATTTAGGATATTTGCACCTCATTGAATGCACCATCAACAGACTATTCAAAGACTTCCCTGCATTCAGTAGTAATAATCTGTTGTGTATCTAAAAGACAAAACAATTAGAAGCACGATTACGGTTGTTTTTAATCAAGCAAAAGCAGATGAACTAAGACAGGAGGCCCTCCGAAGAAACACTACACAAACAGTAACGGGTGTAATTGTTTGAGATTTGATTAATTAATCTCTGTTGACAATAAGGAAATCTGAACTGCAGCAGCAGGTCCTCCCAGCGGACAGTGTGACAGACGGGTTTAGGGTCTGTGTCATGGACATACTTGCGTTCAAAGTGTCCGGGCTGGGGCTTAAAGAAGGACAGGCCATATGACGTCTCCTTGGTCCCATAGGAGAACTGGAAGGTGAGCTTCTCAGCTCGCCCCAACATGTTGGGCAACTTCAGACCCAGCACCTGTAAGACAGGACGCACACTGTGTTCGCTGATAACCAATCACTTCTGCGATCATTTAAGTACACTAGCATGAGCGTCGGCACGAGCTGATGTTATCAACTTATTAACAACAACTGATGATGATTTGATTCGGATCTGTTTTATTTTGGCAAATCTCATCTGCAAATCTAGCAAAAGACCACAATAAAAACATTCAAGCAAGTAATAATTCATCACTAATTCAGCACATAATCGCAGAAATGCAAATAACATATCCATACAAGCATTCATTTAACCTACATGCAATTCCACATCTACTTTGTGCCTATGTGTTACACGTATTTATATGGTTCAAGTTGATGAAGATGATGACATTTTTTCATGGCAGACATTTGACTTGTCATAGAAGTGAAGGAACAGATTAGTGACGGCTTCGCTCCATGGAAGTGTCCCAGTAACTAGTACCAGCATGCACAACCCCAACATCCATATGATAAACTAACTATTTGAAATACAGTCATTATTATTTAATCAGCTGGCCAGTTTGTTCCACCTAACAAGCCTAGTGACACTCTTTTAGCCAAGAGGGGCTCCAGAGGATGAGTGACCCTGACAGGAGCAGCAGAAGAGATCAGTCTGTCAGTGTGAAGAGTGTTTCTACAGCCCAAACAATGCTGAAAACAGACATTATTTGCCACAAACAGACATTTATATCTGCATGAGTTGACAGTTTGAGTCGAGCATAGTGAACGCAAACAACGAAGCCAACTGATCAGAGATCGAGTAGGGTGGATCTTAAGAGAACGAGTCTGCCTTCTGGAGCAGTGTGATTATTGCACCCTCTCCTGTTCAAACAGAGCAGTGCAATGACATGGAGAATGTGGAATGCATTAAATAACCAAGTGATACGGAGGCAGATGTTGCAGGTTTGATTCCCCTGGTCTGCATGTCGAGGTGTCCTTGGGCAAGATACTGAACCCCAAACTGCTCCTGATGTGTTGGCGAGCACCTTCCATGGCAGCCACCACCATCAGTGTATGAATTTATATATAGATTACTCTAGGTTGCTTTGGACGAAAACTGTCTGCTAAATGCCCTAAAATGTAAAAAAAAATTTAAACTAGAAATACATTAGGAAACCAAAGTATGTATAGGATCGAGTAGATGCAGTCATGCTCCAGCCCAAGCCTGCAATATGAAGGATAATGGGTTTGGCAAGAATGATATGTAAACGTCTCTCACCATGCTTCCTTCATTGTTGCCAACCATGGTGTTGTAGCTCCCTGTCAGCCTCTTTACCTCCGTCACCTCAAATGTTACATCAAGACCGTTGGGCAAAGCATCTGTGCCTAAGAAGGGAGAGCCAAACAGCGTGAAAAAGGATAGTTTCTGCATATTCATGCCTGCTAAGCACACAGCCATTATATTCAATAGAACAAAAACACCATGCAGTCACATTTCAGATGAGTTACCTTCAGACGTGTCAATAAGAACCTCCACATCTTTGAAGATTCCGAGGCGAAGCAACCTTTGTCTGGCAACGTGAGCTTTTTTCATCACCTGTAAACCAAGACAGAAAACACAGCTCTGAAATTAGCAACCCGTATTTACTAGACAACTTCAACAACTTCAAGCTGATGTGCCGCATAGTCAGAAATACATACATCAATGAGGTTTTTGGCGTGGAAAACGTCAGAGATTTCGTATCCAAGTAGATCCTCTTTAGTTCTTCCAAGACCCTGGATGTTGACATGTTGGACGACCACCTGTACTCAAAGATATTTTCCATGAGTTACTTAAAAATCACAATCACATATGGATGAGAACACATTCAAAACGTTTTTAGCAGAATTTTTTTTCTTCAGATGTCCTTAATTTTCCTTAGTCATGGTGAAAAGTGGGCTTGTTTGACTCACTCATTAGCCACTTCAGCAAACAAAGGTGACTGGTCAGACTTTGTTACATTGCATACTTGTATACAGGTGTCTTAAATACAGTCCTTCAGCTAATCTGCATAATGTGTACAGATTCCTGTAGAACTGAATCTAAACTGAAACACTCAAGGACTGCTAAAGCAAATTCTGTAACAACAGATATTAACAAATTGATGAACTGAGGCAAATGCAATTGCAATGCAGTAACTACTGGAGGAGACATGTGGTGTGCATCTCCTGCAGAGCATATCTATGCCAAAACATGGAATCTCTGTCCATCAGTCTGGTAGTTATCCACATATCTTGAGAACAATTTGTCCAGTAATTTCCAACTAGCTTTTGTCTAACTTCTGCAGGTCAGCAAAATGAAATCCTATTTTTTTACCATTTACACTGCCCAAAAAAAATGAGGGGAACACTCAATCAAGTCAATTAAACTTCAGGGTTACCAATCTGTCCATTTAGGAGGCACACAGGTGAATCAGATTCACCTGCTTTGGTGCAAATCAAAACAGGTGCAATGGAGAGGCAAAAACAAGACAAGCTCCCAAAAGGGAATGGGTTTGCATGTCGTGACCACAGATAGTTGTCCTCTCCTGATCCTTCCTCGCTGATTCTTCTCTAGTCTTTAATTCTGCCAGTGTTCTTGTCACTACTAGAAGCTAGAAGAAGAGCAGGACTGGCATCTGTTCCTTTTGAGCGAGGAGGAACAGGAGGAGCACTGCCAGAGTCCTGCAAAATGACCTCCAGCAGGCTACTGGTATACTTGTTTGCAACCACTTTTTCTGAGCAGTGTACATTCTCACCAATTTCTATCGCTAAAGCAGATCAGTCCGACTTAACTTTTTTTTTTTTTTTTTACTACACGTTTTTCCCAAATTTCAATATCTTATAGTTAACCACAATAAATTGCTAATTACTCACAAATAAATCTTCATAATCAAGATTCAAGTGACTCATTTCCCCAGAGTTCCATTCCTTAATCACCTTTTTATGTCTAACAATAATGTCTTCAGCACTCAAGTTAAATGTCATTCTTTTATATTTCAAGACAACATCATATAAGCAAACAAATCAATAACGGGAGACCAAGTTAATGTTCAAGCAATCATTTAAGTCCCTGCATAGAATCCTGTTCAGCAGAGCCCCTTTTCAGACAACAGGATCAGTGAAAACCCTGAGTATGTAAAGGGTGCAATGAGGGAAATTTTGGAATTTCCGTTCCAGAAAGAGAGACAACTTAAAATCTGGCTATGTTACTGCAGTAACTGAATTTAACCTGCTCGCTGGCAGTCCTCCCCTCCGGCTGAACTAGGGGCAGCTGACTGACACACCTTTCCATTTCCTCATTCATAGAGTCAATATGGAAACGCATATCTGAATATTATTTTGGAGAAGTCTGCGGATGTAGAAACATTGTATACTTTTTTCCTTTTCTGCTCAACAAGACCGCTTTTATGATCAGTCTCTCATCCATGTAAGTAGACAGACAGTGATCTGTGGACAATGTGGATTTATTAATTTCCATGTCCAGTCAATCATTAATCCTCAGCTCAGAACATCTGGTGTCCTATACAACACTGTAAACATTTAGGCAGCTCTTCCCCTGCCCTGAAACCTTTACTTTACTGAAACCTTTACGTTACTGTATAAATAAAATCAATCTGTATGAAGCTACTGACACACAAGACACTCATTAGTTGTTGATAAGGTGATTATGGTGCAGCAAAAAAGACTGTGAAGCTAGAAAAATGTAATTTAAAAGCAAGTATTTCAGCAATCAACTTTATATTAATAAATGTGAAAATACTGTCATTGTAATTACTCAGATTAAACCTTATCACATTTCCCAGTGTGACCACAAAGATCACTATTACTGGGGTAGAGGATATCTTGAAATGAAAGGGCCATACATACACTATGTAACTTCAGTTTCTTGCAGAATTAAGACCACTTTCTGGTAGCTATGTTTAATTACTAGGGCACAACTTCTTGACAAAAAGCCCATTTCGCTCACAGTCAGGATAAGTCTGACCATGTGCATGACTTCACTCATAGTGCAATATCGTCTTTTGCCCCGACAACAGTGATCTATTAGAAACATTTGTAAAAGTGGTATTAGGAATGAAGTTGGAAATTACTGTTTAGCAGGTTAACATTTCTAGTGGTTAAGAACGCATTTAGACACACTTGGTTTGGTTTATGGCCTCAAAGACATTGGCTAAATGCATGCTGGGAAACTCCACCCACTAACCCAAACGTGTGACGACATCTTATCGGTTTGTGTCTCATTTTCATCTTTAACTGCTACCACCTGAATTTCAGTAAAGCCTTTTTTAAAATAGGCTTTACATGTGTTCATATTTCTGTCTGCAATGGACTTTATTTTTCCATTGCCATTGTAAATCACAGTTTTGGAAACCTATTGATAACAGCTTCTTCCCTTCAGACACCCATGCAGTTGGCCCCGGCTGAATGTATTCAGACCTGATTGAACTTATTCTGATCCCATTTGGGGAGTGAAAATCCTGAATTTCCAACCTCAGGCTCAGTCAAACTCGGAGTTTAGATTTCAGATCAGAGTTAGTAAAGCCTTCTTTCTGAAACAGGGCTCAGAAGTTAAGTAAACCAGAGATTTCCAAGGTAATAATGAATAAATCATCTCAGGGGTAATTTTCTATATATTTTGAAGTAATTATTGTGGTAATTCAAGGGTAATTTCAAAGAAGTTGCTTGATAATTACCATCCACTTACCATGACATTCTAGACCTGTACAATGAAGTGTACTCACATCTTTGTTTTCGAGGATCTCCTGCTTGGCCTCCTGCACCACATCTGGAGTGTCCACCAAGTCATCAGGGTTGACGCCCAAATCCCGGCCATGCATCGGGAGAGGGTCCAAACTCTGCACCCAAAGAAGAACAATGCTTTAAAGGCGCTGCTGATACAACCTCATGCAAAGAAACTCAGCGGCCCTGAGATAAATCCTACTCACTCAATGACTGTGTCCACTGAGTTTGTAGTTTGTTTTATTTACAGGTGATAAAACAAAACTTCATAGTTAATCCTAGCAAAATCCAATCCAAAAACATAACAAAGAAGTATGAATGGCACTTGTTTGCTGTTGTCTGGAGGAGAAAGGGCAGCCCACGCAGTGGGTGGGGCTTTCAGAGAGGACACAGCCAGAGTCTGTTGTCCTACAACTAGTCAAAGTCACTGCACATGGTGACAGTTGACTTATTCATGTGGATGTATGCAAGATTCATAAGAAAATTCATATTAGCACAGGAGACCTTATGTGTATATTTTAGTGATGGGGTAAATACCTCAACCCCCTGACTATGATAGAGGAGGGACATGTTCTGAATTGAATGGGCCTACATGTTCTGGGCTAATGTTGGTAAAATGGCTCCTCGTGGTATTGTTTCATGTAAATACCATTTGAAAAGCACCATATACCTAAAACAGTAACATCGCCACGATGACTATGATGACTTTTGTCAAATACATATGTCCTAAACTTTAAAATGCCATTCAGTCTACATCGACGGCATTGTGGACATTTCAATTAGCCGACAGCAAAGTTACATGGTTTCATCACCTACAGCTCGCCGGTACACACTCATGTTCAGCCGTCAGTGTGCTTTACTGTTCGTCTTTATCTAACTGTGTGTAACAGTACACCGAGTACAAATACTGCCCAGTCTACAGCCTTCCTTCAGCATTGACTGGACAGGGAGGTCAGGGTCAAAAATCTGCAGAAAGGCCAGCTGTCAGGAAGAAATTGAGTTTACCTTAGCGTGGACAGTCCCCATGTTAACTATCCGCTACTATAATAGCCTCTTCGGTCGGGGACGGCTGCTCTGTGTACGGGAGAAAACTGATAAATGACAGCGGCTACTTTCTCCAGCACCAAACCCCCTTCAAGCGAGACGCCATGACAGTTGGTGAGATCTCGTGCTGCATTCAAGTACTCCTCGTAATGTACGTCAACCAAAGCTCTCATTGTTCGCAATCACGTTACGTATAAATTACTGCACATTTTAACGTTTTCCGTGTGAAAGCTGCCACACAGGAAAATGGGAATTGCTTTATCGTGAGCAATACATAAAATAAACGTTTTCGCAAAATTAATAAGCGGAATGATGACCTGCAACTGTACAGGTGTTGAAACGTTGTCGCTCTACAGTAGGTTTATGATAATTGGTAGCCCTCAAGCACACTGTCGCTCCTGTGAAGTGGTTGCAATGTTGGCTCGTTGCAATATTAGGAAATTGTAAAGTGTTGAAAATTACAATGGAGAAAATAAGTGGACGTTCACCAGGTAGCAGAATGAAAAGCTACAAGCGAAGATAATGAAAGCAGTGTGTAAAGCAGTGCACATTTCTTGTTTGTAAACGCATCACCTTGTCTGCTCTCTGTGTGATTGGCCAGTTATGAGAATGCACTGAAGTGGGCGGGGTGCGACCAAAGTCTCGTTGAAGGAATCTCTCCGGCAGGTGGCGCTGTTACTCTTCGATAAACCGAGGTTTGCTTCCACATTGCAATTTACCAGAAAAAAACTGCCAGCAGCAAATTATATATGTATTATCATATTATAACATATAATTAATAGCTAGTTACCTTCGACATAGGAAATATTTACCTGACAGTGATAATTACCCCATCTTTTCAGAACAAGCATAAATTGACAAATACAGAAAAATATATGTAATATGTAGATTAGAGTCCATATGTATTAGACATGAAAATAAATTGTCATTTTGCTTCAAAAACAAATCAATTTGGACAGCAGATTGTTTATATTACTATCATATATTTAAACAGCAATTACTTAAGATATATTTTTTTACAGTGTATTCAAACAGCAATAACTGGTACATTTTTCATCACATAGAGAATATATAATTTTTACATTATAAAAATACATATTTAAATAGATAAGGTATTGGCACTAATTTGAAACACGAGCCTGTGTAAACTCTTCACATCAGTCTAATATACAATAAATAGGTCAACGTATTGTCATGACATAAGTACCTCAACAGTGAAAAAGACAAACCTGGAATGTTGATATATTGGATTAACATGGAAAATACATTTCTGCTGCATTAGGGACGTAGACCTTAACAATTCTGTCCAGAGCCAAACAAAGCAACCAGTATACGATAGTGGATACCACCCTGCCTGAGGTTTGTGTGTATGATCGTTTCACTAATTTAATTGTTGAAGACTGGGCACAATCCTTAAACAAAGGTTAGACATACGTGGGGAAAAAGGGGGCAGAAAAATGGGAGCAACTGATGACCCTCACTGTGAACAAGGAAGACGCGATCATATCTGGAAGTGGATACAACTAATGATGATACGGACAGAAGGGCTTTGGGGGCCCTCTGAAGATCTGGGGCCCTGGATCAGTTGCCTACATTTGCTGCAGAAGGTAATCCATTCCTGACCCTGGATGTCAAACCACTAGATGTCAGTATTTCTCAACCCTAATCGTTCATAGCCTTTGAAGGGAACACAAAAAAGTGCAAGTGAGTGAGTACCAGAGAACAAATGACTGTATTGAAGCCTTCACTGACTCTTTGACTCTTTGTCTCAGCCTCACGTGCCCTGATGTACAAACGCGTGTACGTTCCCAACCGGTGCATGGCCAACAATGTAGTTTACATTTATGTCATATGTGATAAGTTAAAACTGTATAATAATCTGTTAAATGAAATCAACCAAAAGCCCTTAAAATGTGAGCAGATTGTGAAGGGACAGGGAAAGATGGTCTCCAATTCTTTATTGTTTTATTCCACAAAGTAAGAGAAAAGTTTTGAAAATGTAGGCTACATTTATTTTCTTTCCTCATCACACTTTTCCCATTAAAAAAACAAAAAACAAAAAACAAAAAAAACAAAAAAAAAACATTTTGGGTTCATTATGTTGGAAATAATAGGTTTTCATCATGGCAAAATCAGTTTTTTTATCTGAGGTCTTTTTTAGGCTTGGGGAACCCTGGACATGTCCACCAAGTTGGTACACTCCTCAGTGCTCATTAAATACACACGCTCTCTCTCTCTCTCTCTCTCTCTCTCGCTCTCTTTCTCCTCTCCCTCTACCGGCACAAACAAGCCAATCAGAAGGCTCGAATTGCCTCCGCTCACTCCTGCTGTTCACCCTCTCTCTCTCTCTTTCTCTCTCTCTCTCTCTCTCTGAGTCCATCAAAAAGCGGTCCTCCTCCTCTCCTATCAGAGAAAACACACACACACGCACACACACACACACACACACACACTCACTCCCTCACTCACTCACACACAGTCCAAACCCCCCAGAAAAAGCCCTGCTGAATCCTCACACCGTCTGTCAGCATGGGGAGCGCTTGTTTTTCCCGGGACGTTTGTTTGTTTATCCTCCTCATAAATACTTGCAGGGTGATGGGGAATGTCGGACTCGCAGGTAAGAGCTCCCCCTTTCCTCTCTTGTCTTGCTTTACTGGCAACCACTGGCTTGAATTGCAAAAATGATGGTTCTATGAATGAAAAACGACTGGGGACGCTCTATTGGAGACGGCAGAAATCACGAAATAGGCCACTGAAAACTTGTAGCTGGGTAAAAACGCGCATTGCAAGTTTCCATGATAATATCAGCATGTGCTTTGTGATATTAGAACAGAGAAGTGGTGATGCAGAAGCGCGCTGAACGGCGCTGGAAAACTCACATTTGCGCACCGTTTTTCGATTGTGATTGTGTGCGTAAATTCTAAATTTTCGCGCGTTGAATTTGGTTTCACTGCGCAGATCGTGCCGAATTTATACAACGTCAGAGTCTTGGCAGAAACTCAGTTTTACATCCCAGTTTGTCTTGGAGGGCGTTTGTGATGCGCGAACTGGTTTCCAGTCGGTTAACCAGCGCCCCGCACACTTCACTAGAACTTATGTTTCCTGCGCGCAAAGGTCAATTTCAGTCGGAAACCGCAGCTTGATCTCTGGGTTAAGCTCATTTCCTTGGGTTTTTCGAGTGAGACGTGTAGAAATGGGGCAAATGTTTGAGGGAAGGTGTTTTTTTTTTCTTTTTTCTTTTTCTTTTTTTTTAAGACGGTTCCCGCTGAGCCTCTAGAGAGCACCTTGTCCATCTCTCTTTTTTTTCTTTTTTTTTTTTTGGTGTCCTGTCCCGAGCTGGAGGAGGAGTTGGGAGGGATATGGAGGCTGCCGTGTGTATGTAAATATAGAATGAGGGGGGTGGTGGTGGTAAGAGGAGGACCATCAAAGTCCCAGGAGGAGCAGTAAGGCAGGCGGGCGGGCAGGCAGGCAGCAGGGGCCCAATATCGACCCGGCAGCAGCACATTGTCCAGCCTCCCACTGCTGTGAATGGGCGAGGAGTCAATATTGAGACAGTGAGCCACCATGCAGGGAAAGCTTTGTCAAAAGAGGGCGCGCTCAGTGTTGATACAGCACACAGCAGCAGCAGCAGAGAGGAGCTGGGAAGATGTGAAGCATTTCAGTAAAAGTGTCTCCTTCTGCAACCAGAAGTCACATGGGGAACTTGTCGCTATTTAAAAAAAAAAAACACATTTTAACATTTTTTTTCAAGCTCTCTCTGTCCCCTCTCTTTGATTTGGCTCCAACAAAACTGTCTTTCACAGACCAAATATTTATTGTGAATTTGGTTCTTGTGGTTTATTCATTGCCTCTTATATGGCTGTGTTGGGTGAAGGGCCAGCCAGCCAGCCAGCCAGACAGCGGCAGCAGCTGAACCACTGGCAGCTTTCAGCCAGGTTGCTTAACCCACACTCTAATTATACTGCGATGGAAGCAGACTAGTGCTGTGGTGGTGCAAAGGTCCGCTCAATAATAGATATTACGGAAGGAACCAAAACATTTCTACGTCTGCCTCTGGGTCCCCCTCCTTCTGTGTGTGTGTGTTTGTGTGTAATGAGTTGGCCCTCTGCCCTGGGATTCGGGCCCAGATGTGACAGGCTCTTCTATCAATAATCTGATCAATCGGGGAGCCGTTAAACCTTTTGTTCTGTGGATGTTCTCCTGGGCTGGGGAGTGACTTCAGAGCCATCTCTCAATGTCACACGCTGAAATGATCCACGATTGGGAAAAAAAGCACGAAACAACAACAACAGCATTACTTTTAAACTGCAGGCAGAAAGAAGGCGTTGACTCATTTCATCTCGCACACCCATACGTTTGGGGGACTCACAGATCTAAAATTGGCTAATTTGAAGCAGCGGGGACTAAGACATGCAGTTATAGACCCAAGTAGGAGTCAAGTTCCCCCGAAAAACTGGATACTACATTACCCACAATGCATCTCATCATCAGCCTTTATAAGACCCTCCTGGCCTCTTAAAGGGCCAGACACAATGGGGTCGTCGGTGTGTCTGTGGCCTTAGTTGTTGTTTCGTGTCCCGCACCAACAGCGAAGGCCCTTGTTGGCCCTCTCTCTTTAAATGATGGACACAAACTAATGCCACCTGGTGATATGCAGAGTTATTTATTCTCACGCAGGCGCAGAAAGTGCCAACTAGTATACTGTCGTCTGTAGTCTTGTGTGGTCGGCCTTAAGCCTGAAACACACTGGGCCAAAAGTTGTGCCATCTGAAGTGTTTGGGGAGACTCAAACAAGTTCGGGAACAAATGTGTTCAGTGTGTTCAGCTGCGTTGGAAGCTTCTGGGACTGTGTGGACAGTGTCGGCTCCAATTCTGAGATCATAACTCAGATCATTGGCTGTTGGTCGTTGGCTGTCTGAACCATTGGATTCTCTGATTGGTTGTGTGCTAGCTGTATGACAATTCTGATTGGTGGTGTGCTAGCGAATTAGCGCAGTGTGTGAGAGGGGCGGAGGGGTTGAACTCTATGGTGTGCGCTTTGTTTCTCTATGCAGTCCGTTCCATCATTGCCTGTTTTCATATTTTGAGTAACTGGCATGAGACTAGCGCCACCCGATGTTAAGGAGACTAATTGCATCTTGCGCAGATCTAGTGCAGAACATACACCCTTCTGTAGAGTGGCAGCTGTCGAGGCGGTATGTTCAATCAGTCCTTCCAGAAAAATGCAGAGGTTTTTTGTGATTGTGGCGGGCAAAAGTCCTTGATTATGTGGCAAGTTTTCTTACAAAAATGCAATGGAATATGCGAGATATTTAGGTAACTTTATGCGATGAAATGGCAGGAACTTACAAAAATTGCGGGAACAAAAAAGTGGTTCCCTCAACACCCCTCGCTAGGCTACTACCTTAATGTAAAGAGTCATTTCCTTATGATAAGCAAGCATACTACATCCCAGAAAGTGCTGGGAATATTTAAGTTCTCATCTTGTTTGATTTCAGACCTTAATAAACACATGGCTCAAAATTTCAAAACGTTGATGAGTCAAACAAGTTCTGTAGCTTTACAAAAGAAATATGCTACAACTACTGTAAAAATGAATAAATGAAATATAAAAAAATGAAATGTGTGCTTCCTGTTTTACAGAGGTAGCTATACAAAACAGACATCTTCTGTTAAAATAAGTGCTTCCAATGTGCAATCTCTTACTGTAATGTAAATTTACATACTAATAATATACTTAGACTGGTAAGGTTTTTAAAACTAGTATGATTTTTTTGTTGGCAAATGAGACTGATGCAGGCTTCATCATGGCTTCATCGCGGGGTTTGCAGCTTTTCGATGATGTTCACGTCGCATAATTATGTCACTTCATAACGTTCCCATGGCAACAGGGGAAAATGGCTGATCTTGAGTGAAGTAAACACAATATTTTTCAGAATTCTGAGGACTTTCTGAAGATATATGTAACTTTTTTGCAACGAAAATGCAGGGATTATGAAATCACGCAAGCCCTGCATATTTTGCGCGGAAATCGGCAATATATGTGGCGAAAGTGTGGCGTATTTGAAAAAATGCAGCCCCCACATAAACATGCAGGCTTTTGCATTGACTGATTATGCATTGAATTATGCGACTGCATAATCGTGTTTTTCTGGAGGGACTGTTCAATGCAACTTTTCTGCCGAACGGGTCAGAGGAGAGGTAACAGAGTGGACGGATAAAGACAATTTGCCATTGATTTGAGTCTGGGCGGTGTGTGGAAGCCTTTACAGCTGAGACACAGGCGAAGTGAGGCACCACAACAGTCAGCCTTTCATCCCCACTAGTTCTTTGTAGGGCTGTCAGTTTAACACGTTAATTTGCAGTGTAATTAATTAATCTAATTAACGCGTTATAAAAATTAACGCAATTAATTCTGAGATTCTGAGTAGCAATTCAATGCGGGAACATTTTAAATTTGGCCCATTTAATGACTGGTAGGCTACTTGGCAGTGGCATGTCACAGTAGCACTAGCACCGAGGAATTTGTCCAGACTAGTGTTGTGTCAGTCCTGAACCTGACGTTCGAACGGACAAATCTTTTCAGTGAACGAAGTGAACAGGATCACTTCATGGACTGATTCATTCCTTTCTCAGTTCATTTGAGCTCAGCCACGAGCATGCCGGCTGGGAGTGGAACTGCCGCAACTCACACAGAGAACTGTCAGGACGTGATTCTCGTTCACGCTGTGATTCGTTCATGATTCGCGAACCTACTGCACACAGAGAACTGACGCTGAGGACGTGATTCTCGTTCACGAACTGTGCTGAAAATGGCGCTGTGTCACTCACCCAGGGCAGAGGAGATGATTCACATTAAGTAACTGTACTGATAAAATTAGCGCTGTGTTGCTAACATCCGTGTAGCATCATGTTAAGTGATTTTACTGTGCACAGAGGACATTACACACCGTGTAATAATTTTAGTGCATATATACCACTCAGAGCAGCACTGCGTCTGCCGCGAATGATTGTGTACTATAGTCCCTGAACGCACTGTCCCTCAGTAAATGAACCTGAACCTCAGGGCTGAATGACGGATGGTTTGGCTGCTTATCAGTTCAGGGAGTTGGAGAGAACTGAACGATTCGGTGAACAAATCTTTTGAACGAAGCATTTTAATGAACGGATTCTAGAAATTCAGTACAGTAAAAAGAACTGCCGTTCACATCACTAGTCCGGACATATTCATCACTTCCCACCTGCGTCGCTAGTCAAAGCAGGGTGACAACAAACATGATCCGTTTTTAGACAGAGCACCAACCCGCCAATTTGCCCGTCCTTTTGGCGGCTGGGTCCGCGGTTTTAGACAGAGGCCGGCAAATTGGGGGTCTGTTTTGGTCCGCCTCGCCTGCTATCTGAAAACAAGGCAGAAATGTGCCACCTCTGTGTAGAGGTAAGATCTTAAGCCCAAGCCCGAGTCCGAGCCCGAAGTCTTGTTTAACTTAGATTTCGTTACAAAAGACAGGCTTTAATTTGTTATCATAAATCACCCCTCCTCCTCCCGAGTCCTCACAAATAAAATATGAAATTTCGGGTTTGCTTCGGGCTCGGGCCTGCAAATCAAGTTAATTGGTCGGGCTCGGGCTGGGTTGGGCTTTAATACCCGCGGGCCTGGGTCGGGTCGGGCTGGATTTTTTAGGCCCGATCTTACCTCTACCTCTGCGTGAGGTGGGCGGAGGTGTCCATGACCTGCATTGTTGTGCGACCTACAACCGGGGAGTTTTAAAACCAAGAAACAGCTGATCACAGCAGTCAGTCCATCACTTCATCCGCAGACATCAAGACGAACAACTGGACAGCCGCAGAGATCCAGGAGATGCGCGTCTCCTCGGTCTCTGTAGCTAATTGGTTGTGTTAGCTTGTTGTTGTGTCGGCAAGCTAAGGACGGTCGCTACTTTCAAATTAAAAGCCCCCCGCTGAGAACCCAGTTCTAAACTCCAACGGGGTGCAATGTAAAGCTCTTATTTTGAAGACAAATTCAATGTCACTGTTCACAGCCTTATACTTCTACTATTCATTTTGAATTGCTATATTTAGTCAGCTTTAGTGCTCATTTTGAATTGAGATTGTATTTAAGTGTATTTGTATTGCATTTTTGAATAATGCACCTGGCCTAATTGGTTTGCTGGGATGTGCTTGACCATTTTCTTTTAAATTTCATTTATGAAACACACTTCACCCAAAAAAAAATGTGGATTTCAAATCTTCTCTTCTCAGTGTATTCAATTGATTAGTCATGCAATATAATTTTGTAATGTCCTAGAATTTGAATTCTTTATTTGGGAACCTTTAGCAGATATGAGATTAAAATGCGATTAATTAGATTAATTAATTACAAATCCTGTAATTAATTAGATTAATTTTCTTAATTGCCTGACAGCCCTAGTTCTTTGATATGGATTTGTCTTGTCTGGGAGAAAGCTTCTCATCAAGCTCCCAAGCATAACCAAGACTTCTGTCTGATAATCCGACAACCTGTGGAACCAGTAAGGTTTAAAGGCTGACCGATACATACTGGCTGGCTTATAATTCATATTACAATTATAAAATCTCAGTGACGTTTACTGTTTCAGTGCGCTGATGTTATGTTGTCTAATAAAGTCTCTTGTTAAACCGTCAAATATCTGAGCTTCATTATGTATATATCTTTTTCATAAACCTATTAGATAACCACATATGAGGGACCACTGCAAAACAGATGTATTTTTGTATTGCTAAAAACCCACAATATCAGATTTTTTATTCCCTAACATTGGTATTAGCATCACCCTCAAAATTCCAGTATTTGTCAGCCTCTAGTGGACAAATGATGTTGACTGACATCTATTCAGGGTGCGCTCACACTGGGCAATCCATACTGGGCCCAAGTCCAGTTAATATGACTAGTGTGTGCGCTCCTCAAGCACATTACACTTCCTTGGTGTACCACTTGCCATAATCATGTGTATTACGCCGCCTTGCATAATCAAGAAAATCCACAACCATCCATCCGTGACCAATACAGAAAACATGTCACAAATGGGCTGTGCTCGGGCCCAGTTGTGGCTGCAACAATGTGATTGCAGGCCAGTGGGATGCAGAGCAACTGGGCCAAGTGTGAATGCGCCCTCAGACTTCACATCCCCATGTTGTAACACAGGCTAATTGAAAAAAAAAAAAAGGCTTTACACAACAATGCAGAACAGGTTATGAAGAGGTAAACGTGTCACCTTTCTTTTCTGTATTTTGTATTATTTTAAACTTTAGCAGCTGTGGAAAGGTGAAACTATGCGGTTATTCGCAAGGGGGGGAAAAAACAAAGATCGTAATTCATTTCAATTTTGGGTCTGATCTGTGACATCAGTCTAACAGCACACCAACAGTAATCCTTGACCTCTTAAAAGGACATTAAAAAGGAGCAAGAGAGAAGTGATGTAACACTGATGAGTCGAACTTTCCTTGGCCTGCTGGCTCACTGCAGTCAGAAAACAGCCCCATCACAAGGGATGCACTAGTCCAGCTTTTTTCCTCTCCTGTTACCAATTCTGATATCTCAGCTCAGGACATGTCCTGTCAAATGCCAATCCAATACCAGTGCTTTCTTTTTCCACATTTAATAGAATATGCACAAGGCCAGAGATTGCTATGCCACCAGAAATAAAGTGGCATAAGTGTAATATTGGTGATGGAACTTGGGGATGCACTGTTTTGTGGGCACTGAGGCTAACCTGACATTTCAGAATGGTGTATCCCTAGTCACACACAACATTAGGACTCGGTGAATCCACCGGGACTCACATTTCTGATGTTTGTGCAGATGCAGACGAGTGCGCGGACGGTTCGGACGACTGCCACATCGACGCCCTCTGCCAGAACACACCCAAGTCTTACAACTGCATCTGCAAACCAGGCTACAAGGGAGATGGCAAGCAGTGCGAAGGTGAGTGGCCTTTCTTCTTTACCGTACGTTCACTTTCACCCGCCTCCTCTCGTATCTTCATCTCCTATCCGCTCTTGGTGCCTAAAATAGATCTCAGCTGATCCATTCAATTCACTTTCAAGGTTGTCGGGGATTGAGATGCGTGTTGAGATGGAACAATGGAACTGCGACCTCAACTCGAGCTCTCAGGATGCCTCAACAGTGCGCGTTCCATTTTCAAATGCCGTTTTTTACAGCAAAGTCTTCATTTTTTTGTGGAACTGATGGAAGTTGTTCAGGAAGCTCTCATCACTTTTGATCAATCGGGCTGCTGGCAAGGCTGAGGCAGCAACAAGGAAGTCCAATTTCCTTGAGTTTCTCCTTCAAACTCAGAGCCCACTGAACAATGTTCGAGTGCTGCTTGAACAGAGCCTAATGGAAGAGTGTTAACAAGCCGGCGTCTCTAACTTCACCTCACGTCATAACATTGCACAGGAAAAAAGGGAAGCGAAGACTAGCTTATCCACAGCCGACTGGAGCTGGAGCCAGTAAACCTCTGTAACTACTGCCGATTCATTTAATGACGATGGCACATTCACATTAAGGACAAGGTGTTGTGGGTTATTTTGTCCAGTGAGACGTCCAGAGTCTCAGTGTTGTGCTCAAAACAGTTTGTGCAGCGATTGGCCAGGTGTGCAGAGGTGTGAAAGTAAGGCAGGGCCAACCTCTCTTTCTTAATCAAGCTCTCCTTTTTCACACCTGACAATTATCATTTGAACAGTTGAGTGCAATGAATGTGTGTGTGTTTGTGTTTGTGTGTGCTTGTGCGCCGTCATACCCATTGGTACATTTTTCATTGCATTGAAACAGCAAAGACACACCTTAATTTCAGGTGTGAACTGAAGTCCACCTTGTACACCCATCTTGACTAAATCTCGGTGGATCTGGGTACAAGAACTGGGGCTCTGATGTAATGGCTGCTCAGACAGCTGCCCACCCCCTGCAGATTCTCCTAATTAATGGGAAGGAAGTGGACTGAGCAAAGGTGTTAGGGTGAGACGGGGGCAGCACCTGGCTGCGCGTTCACACCTCCACTCACTTCTGCCTCAAAGCACACCACAGCTGGCGCTCCGTCGGCTGCACAGTTATGCCCCCCCACCCTCTGTTATGCTGAATCTTACCTCACTCACACATGCATTCACACACATGCACCCCCCACACACACACACACAAACACACACAAACACACACACACACACACACACACACACACACACACACACACACACACACACACACACACACACACACACACACACATACACTGTGTAATCCTCTAATCTTTTCCCATGTACTGTGCACTCCACTCTTCATAATAAGACAGATTACCTTTATGTAATTGATGATACGGTCCTTGTGCATTTTCGCAACCTCATTGACTTTCAAGATTCGAGACTTACTCAACTGTAATTATACAAAACAAGACTGTAAACAAGCTCAAGTTCCAGGATCACTGTTTTCTTTTAAGGATGATTTCAGTTTACTGCTACTCCTGACTTATTTGTGTAGCTATGACCATCATTCTTATCAGCTGTGACAACATTATGTGACATCACATGGGAGTCCAGCAGGGCAAGAAACAAGACTAGTCAGACAATCAGACAGTTTGTAAATAAGACAACAGTCTACTAATTTTTATCTAAACTAACTTATATTGCATTTGTAAGCAAACATTCTAACTTCCTTTCCTCAATGTCTTTGTCATTGTTTGCAGTTTTGGAGTTTCCAAAACAGTCTTCCCTCAGGAGCCATTGGATAGTTATTCTGGAGCAAACAGCAGACCCTGTCTGGCTCTCTCACTCGGTCAGGAGGGCTGACTGCTGCAGTGATTTTTTTTCTAAAAAAAATTTCTGCCAGAGACAGCGGCACATTAGTCGAAGAAAAATGCCTGATAAAGTTTTTTCACTTTAAATCACATCACATAATCAATGTCATGCAACTATGGGAGACAAACGTCGTTTACGGGTGGAAATGTGACAAAGAGTCAGTAGGATAGACAGGATGACAGACAGGATGACAGACACTTTTCCACATATAAATTCTGTATGTATTTTCCTCTTATAAATTGCGAAAGACACTACAAGTCACTACATTACAGTAGTCTGGTCTTGTAACGTGGGTTGAAGTGTGGGACATTTCTCTTTTATTTGGTGAGTGAAGGATCTGTTTTATTGTCAGACTGAAGTCACACCCCTGTCCTGTGCTGCCGGCTTCGGCTTACGCTTTCACACAGAGGTTGTCTCACCTCTGTTGCGGCTCTGCTACTACCTCCGCTCTGCTACTACCTTGTGCCATTATTCTGACTCGCTGTCTGTGTGAAAGTTACAGGGGCGGAAAGGGGGTGAATGGGGCTACAGATGACGAGAGGCAATGCAACAATATGCCTTCAAAACCTCTAGCTCTTTGATGTCAGTAAGGTGTGTCTTGGCTATGAGGTACAGAAGCTACAGGAGCAGAGATTAGGCCATATGTGATGTCATAACATGAGCTCACTCCAGAGCACTAGCCCCACAGTTGGTGTTACATGTTATGCTGAACTAATTTTTGGTTGAACTGAACCTTTAAATGTGTATGATTATGCAGCTTTGTTTTCTTTATGTTGGTGTTTTTAGCAAATTATTTATTTTACAGACTGATTTAGAAGAAGTCTAAATCATAAGTGCTCCTCGACAAGGTAACAGCAGCTTTTCAGGAGTATGAACTTCTTCCCATAAAGCGGCTGTCTGCACAGACCTCTCCTGCCAGCCACTATTTATTACATCACTTCACCCAGGCCAGCATTTGAATCACTGTGTGTGTGTGTTTCTGTATAAGTGCGTGTCAGAGTGTATGTAAGAACTTTATACTGTGTTTCAGTGGAGCTTGTATGTCAGCTGCATTTTATTACATCACCATTCTACGGTCAGCATTTGAACGGATTGTGTGCATGCATGTGTGCATAGGTGTGTGCGTGCGTGTGCGTGTGTGTGTGCCAGACATGCTTCACAGCACACTGACTGTACTCTGAGACATATCGAATCCCCTCAGTGATGAGGCAAAAGCTAATGACAGGGATGTCAAATGAAGACAGATTATGAATGGGAGTTGACCCCTCACCCCGGTGATTAGATATGGGCCCTGTAATTGGCTGGCTGTGTTTTCCATCAACAGGCATTACGGGCCACTTTGCCAGCCAGCACCATTAGTGGCTCTGCTATTCCTGGAAGCACCTGGAAGCAACAGAGCGCCTGTGCTCGCTCTCTCTGTCCCTCAGGTCTTCTGTGCTTCTTTATCATCAGCATAATTTCATATCAGACTCACATTAAAACTCGCTCACCAGTGTAGTAAAATATGCTGTAGAATATGAGGAACCAGAAAAAACTTGAAGGCCTGTCGTTGACGTTTTACTCCACAATCCTCAGGGGTGCGTTGGCTCAGAAACGTATGATCTATCCACACTGGTATCTCTCATTTGTCATTTTATCAGACCTCTCTGTCCAGAGCATCTGATTTAATTCACAGACCTCCAGATGCACTCTTCATACTCTACAACCTTGGATGCAATCAATCTACTATCTTTATTGTGATGCTATCTGGCTCACCCGGGTCTCTGGTTGGTTTGACAATATGGAGTCAGCAATATGTGCAAGGTGAATGGTATCAAAACTGAAAAGGTGGAGCGATCATATGGAGCTAGTTGTCAAAAACAATGAGCTGTGTGGGATATCAATATTTATATTTTGTCTTTTAAATGACCTATTTAATCCATTTCATGTAAGTGTGCATACACCGGCTGTGTATTCTATGGATGTATTCAGACCCCTTAAGCAGTGAGTTATGTAAATATAATATCACTGTCAGCCTTAGCGTAACACACCCACATCAAGTATCGCCACACCTGTGTTACCTGATGTGGGCGTGATCCATGCCTAATGGGAAATTCGGAAAGACTGGAGTGATCACGCTACCACAGTATAAACAGCTGTCAGTGCCTTCAACAAAGCTCCTCAATCTAATAGTTGGAATCTACAACTCATTAATTGAAGCAAATGTGTTTTTTATTAGAGCTGGTTGAAGTGAATTACATTGATCTTCTTGCTACAATGCAATATGCTGCTGGAAACCTTGCAGGACAATGTGCCCTGCTGCACCATAAAAACTGTTCAGAAATGACCCAAGGGACATAAAGAATAGCTTGCAGAATCAACCTGGCCTCTAAATTCACCAGATCTCAATCCGATTTAGCATCCTCGGGATGCACTGTAACAAGTCTGATCCACTTGGTCTGCAGCAGTGTTTATGTAGGTGCGTGTCAAACGGCATCCACATGGATGCAAGGACCAAATATTTCCCTGCCCGACTTTTGATTGCATCAAGACTATGTTGATTTCACCTGCCAGTGTTTTTTTTTTATGTTGTGGCTTATCAGTCATATGTCCATCTATTGCATAGTCTGTTCCATTTTTTTTATCCTCTGGCCCTCTTAATCTACAGTTATGGCATCTATAAACCAGAGCTCTTTTCATCCAGTAACAATTACCAAACTCAGGCATTCATGCATTTGCACTTACACTGCATCATCATAGGGGTGTCATTGAAATGAATCAGAAAATGTTTTCTTTTTTCAAATGTGTGTCTGAATGAGGCCTTAATGCTAGCTAACTATGGGCTAACTGTCCAGCTGTATACATCTGCGTTGGCAAGTACTCAATATTAAAAGGCTTGGATCAGGATCAAGGGCGAAAACACTTGATTGGGACACAGCCGAGACTGACCTTGTGTCCAGTTCTTGAAAACGTTGACTAAAACATTAATTAAAGCACTCACGTCCTTGCAGATGTTTCCCAGGAAAAGACAGACTTACTTGTAGTTTGCTTAGACTCTGGGAAGTGCAGTACAGAAACATCACAGCAATGGGAGCCACTGGAGAAGCTGCCAAAGAAAGCAACTGTGTTAAATCATTTCGGCTTTTCACAATACGAAGAAACAGCTACAGTAAATGTGCTGGCTCAGCCTGAAACCCAGATGTAACTTTGACGTGATCAAAAGAGTCTCTGTGGTAAAAATACCAATAGAATCTTGTGATTGTGATTTGGTATAATGAACAGTTCAAATAACTTCAACTTCAAATAAATGCAACAAATAAATGGATTGTATCGGTGATAGTACAGCAGACTAGTAAAAAAATTGTTCACTTTGGTATATAAGCATGCAATTTGGCACAGATACTCTCTAAGGGCCACTATTTTGGAAAAAGGTATTGGCCACTCAAAAATTCAATATGGTTATGGCTATTGCTATTCAATGTTTATTATATCAATTATTCAAACAGTGACACAAGCATAACATCTGATACAAATACCCTCTAAAGGACATATTAATGGAAAAAGATCCTTGTCCCTCAGAAATTCAAGATGGACGCCATTTTTAAAGATGGCCACCGTTCCTGTCAAATATTAATTATTTCAATTGTTCAAAGGAGAGGAGGCAGACAAAGCAGACATTATGACTATAAAATCCCCGCCGGCAAAGCTCTCAGGTCATTGGAGTACACAAGCCTCTCCACCACGGCAAGGTGCAGTCCACAGAGAGGAAGGGCCACTATTAGAAAAAGAAAGTAGCCAGTAAAAATTCAGGATGGAAAACATTTTTCAAGATGGCTGCCATTCTTGTCCTATGTTCATTGCCATTGCTGTTTTCAGATAGTGATACTGAAAATATGCCACAAATACTCTGTTAAGGCCACTTAAAATTGGATGGTCAATAAAAATATTCAAGATGGAGACCTTTTCCAAGATGGCCGTCATTTCGGTAGTATGTACACTGATGCACACATGCATGTTAGTAAAAATACTCTAATGGCCACAGGGCTACTAACTTTTTTATTCACATTTGCAATTAGGCTCACACCATGCCCAAATGCAACCCACAGCTGCTGGACACCAAGATCCTGCAGGGATGGGAAGATGCTCAATGCTATAACAAGAATAGTGTGTCATTGGCTTTGATCATTATGGATTTGCTGCCCTCCTCTGTGGCATGTTTGGCATGTACAAAGATGCGACTATCAGCTTCCTCATGGAAACATTTGTCTAGACGATCGAGACAGGTATCAGATGTACTCAAGACATCGATTCCCTTGGTTACAACAACTACGTTTGGCACAGTCATTTGAGCAAGCTTGTCAGCCAGAAAGTGGAAGAGGTCTGTTTTGTCATCATTATGTCTCAGGGAATTGCGCCAATTTGATGGAACTTTATTCTTGTTTGTCACTTGGCGTCGACCTCCATGGCGTCGTTTAGATCTTGTTTCCATTTTGAGGCTTGATGGATTGTACACATCAAACACAATATGTGTGCTCTTGTACTTCATGGTATAAGCATGTATACTGGGTAGAACATCCAGTGCTGCATAGTCCTCAAATGTCTTCAATCTTTTTGGTGGTAGTGTATGGGGTTTGTTGTCTGATTCAGGCCGAGGGGTTATCCTTTTACAACTTCAATCGTAGACATAGTACACATTCAGGCATGGGCTAAGACTTGGTTCGTGTCACCTACACCTAGCCCGATCATTCATCCAGTGCCATGTAAGTCCTGTGTGATCTGTACACCTTCCAGGTAAGCATACATGAACAAGTCATGTATTGCCCCTCTCTATTTCTCAGCTTTCCCGTGCTGGCACAATCTGTCAGTTCAGGTGCAGCTATCTAACTGCATCTATTACTAGCTAATTGATGATGGACTGCTGGGACACTAAACTTAGCTATACTATTACTACTAGTCAAGAACCACGTTGTAAGTAAAACTAGATCAGCTGACATTGAACCCCATGCTGAGTTCCACAGCAGTGAAGTCACCAGTGTACCCTGGTTGTGTAACGATGTTTACTCTATTAAACAAAACTGTCCACAACACATTAAATTGAGCTCTGATAGAAATGATGGCCATCTTGAAAATGGTCGCCATCTTGAATTTTTGAGTGGCACACACCTTTTTACATGAGAATGTACCTTGAAGAATATTTGTACCAAATTTGATGATAGCATCACCATTTGAAAAATTGATGTAAGGATTCAAGAGAAATAGTGGCCAACTTGAAAAATGGTTGCCATCTTGAATTTTTGAGGGACAAGCACCGTTTTCCAAAAAGACATTATTAAGAGAGTATTTTCATAAAATGTTATGCCTATATCACTGTTTGAATGATTGACATAATGAGCATTTGACAGAAATAGTGGCCTTCTTGAAAAAATGGCCGCCATGTTGAATTTTTGGGTGGCCAACGCCTTTTTCCCAAAAAGTGACCCTTAGAGAGTATCTGTGCCAAATTTCATGCTTGTATACCAATTTGAACGATTCTCTTAAAATATGCTATTAATCTGCTGCACTATGATCACTGTATTAATTTGCAGTTTAGAGCTTCCAGAGACATGTGGCCTGTGTGGCTTCACATTGAGAAAACTCTGGCTCGCCTTGTGCTTTTGTAACGGCTGGGATTCGAGCCCTGGTGACCAAGGGAGACGACCTGTGCTCTCAGCCTCTGCTACACATCGGCACTACAAATTAGCAGCTTGCAGGCTGCATTGTTCTGCCGGCTGTCCGGTAGTTCAGCAGGACTCAGTGGGATCACATCCCAGACACAGCAAGTTTCCTCCAGACAGGTGACCGTGGATGGTTCCCTTTTTATTTCCCAGCTTGCCAGTGCCCCCATCGGGACTGTGTCCTCAGAGAAGTCATTTTCTCAAGTGAATGTACTTCTCCGAAAAGTGTGCGCCACTGAAATCTGATCTTGCATTTATGAATGCTGCCCTCTCTGTAGACTTTTCCACGAGCTGATACTGCCGGCTCGTTATGGAAAAATGTGAACTTTTATCCCTGTGCTGTCAAATGAAGAATATGTGGGAGGAGCTGTGTATCAGTCAAGCCAGCTTTACAGAACATGTGCTTGTGTATGTGTGTGTGTGTGTGTGTGTGCAAAGAACAGTGCCAGAGTTATCTGCCTGTTTATACAGAGATCTAGTGAAACTGTTGATAGAGTATTGTGCACTTGTTTACCAAGCAGAGAGTTAAGAGTTATGATAAGATGATTCACTTGCGAATCAAAGAGACTGCTGTGTTTTCAGAGTTCAGGGCAGAAAAACTCCATGAATTTATGGAGATTAGCGATGGCATTCGTGCTGCAAAAAATCCATCTTAACAACAATATGAAATGTCAAGCCTTTTAAGTCTTGTAAATGTCCACCCCGGACCGAGTTTCACTCCTTATTTTTTTATTTTGACATGGCTTGTGTGCTAGGATTAATGTTGGAGGCAGTGAGGGTGAACTTCAGGTGAGGGCAGTCTTTATAATAAATGACATGGCACCAAAGAAGAATTGTAGAATTGTTTTGGGAAGGTACTGTGATTCTGAGACTGTGTTTTGCTCAGAGAGATGAGTGATCTGTTTGGTTGCCACAGAGCTGTCAGAGGCCTGCAAAACCACCCTTGGGTTTACCCAGTATTTGTCACTAGCGGACTAATTGATTGGTTTTCATCAGCTCAGGCCACTGTGCTGAATAGGAGCTCCCTCTCCTCCCTCTCATTGTGTGTCTTAACGCCAAAGCCTCTGCCATCTCCATTCACAAACACTTTTGTGTGCATTCGTGTCTCAGTGGAAGTCCAAGATTGTATCCCTGTGCCAGAGCAGCTAATTAAGTTTGAGGCAGGTAGAAGAGAATGCCACTGTGAATACTGTGATACTGTTATAAAACACAGAGTTTGGCTGTGCAGTTTGTCTCTCTGGGTCAATTAGTTCATTTGTTGTCCTTTTCGTATGAAAGGAGTTTAACAGGGATAACATTTTAACAGGTGGATGGTTACTGTGTTGCATATAAAGTCAACGGAAAGATGCAATTAGACCTTAATCTTCCCAAGATGGTGTGTATAGATGTGAAGACCTAATCTGCATGAGCTGAAAATGTTTTAGTTTGAGTGAAAAATTTCCTTGTATCTAAATCTTTTTAATAAACAAGCAGAGACGGCAATCAACATGTATTCATAATAGACACTGCAGTGGTAACTTCACCCTTTTCTGAGGTTTGTGACATCTTAATGGAAAGATACCCTGCCAGCCTGAGATGGAATTCTACATCTCCTCTCTTCCTCTGCGACGCACTGACGAACACCTGACCTGCTTTATAGAGACGGAGAGAGACGGGAGAAGGGGCATCTCATGGGACGAATGGATGGCGAGGGAGATAGCACAGGTAGGAGGGCAAGAGGGAGAAGTAGCAGACAATTACTAGGCCATTGTCTGCCTGGCGTCTGCTCCTCCGTCATCAGTCAACCGCTCCCCTCACTGGCTAGCTACAGACACACGCACGCACACACACACACACACACACACACACAGATGCAAATGCAACCCACCCACCCACCACGGATTCCGTTTCGTGCAACTCCTTCCCTCTCCTGTCTCTCTGTCTGCCTCTTCTGTGCTCAGAATCAGTGGAGCAGGTCAGATTCACTGAGGCTCAGACTTTATATATAGATACAGTGACCTCATGCCAGCATCTCCGAGCCGCTTCCTCTTTGACGGATTATGTCTGGCGCCGCGGGGTGGAAATGTCACTCAGAAAATCTCAAGGGGGGAGGAATGAAACTCCCTACAGTTTGGTACCCTGACTTAAGCTTTCACACAGCTGAGATTTACATGTGTGCTGAGTATGCTGATTCTGTATGTCATAACTGAAGGAGAAAAAAAAATCCAGCAGAATGAGTGGCCTTTACTTTATAGGGAGGCATGCTATAGGCTAGTTAAAAAGATGTCATCATACAACCTTGTGGATAAGCATACGTGCATGCACTCTTTCACTTTCCAGGATGTTAGGGGGCCGGGTTCTCAATCACTACACATTATAAACGGTCCCTGGGTTTAGATTTACTCGGGGACACCTGGGAAACACACCAACGTCATCATCCTGACGTGTACCGTCACGTCTCTATAGGAGCAACAGCGCAGCTTTCTGTGTGAATTACACGGCGGTTTGTCTTCACTCCAGCAAGGCTTCGCTCTGTGAGAATGACCAAAGACGGAGAATTGACGAACCGCCACTGCAGCGTTTATGCAGAGTCTCTGTGTGAGACGGGCTATTCTCAGCCTCTGCGGGTACTACCACTTCCTGTTTGAGACGACGCGTCGACGCAAATTATTCATGTCAATGAATTTGTGTTGTTGATTACGTCGACTATATCGACACGTCGTCCCAGACCTACATCTTAGTGTTTAGTCTGAATGGCTAAAACATGAAGCAGCATCTACTTTCATTTGGAGTCATTATGTGAGTTTGCTAGTACCGCTAACATTAGCTTTCTGTCCATTTGGTAATGGGTAGGTAGTGTGCAATGGTTTCATCAAAGATTTGTTGCCATCTTGTATAATGAAAATATCTGAGAAGAATATCTGTGCCTTTGCAAGAATTTCCAGAGAGAGATTATGTTAGCTAGATGTGCCACCTTCTTTTGTCCGGCTTTGAGTATCATGGTTTTCTCAACAACTTCATATCAGAATCTAGCAGCCAAGTAGTAGAATATAGTCTTTATTTTCGTCTGGTCACTGGGGACAGCTGAAAATAAATTGACACACACTGACCTGACAAGTAAGATGATGTTGCAGCTAATGTGTTGGGGAAACAATTATTTGAGTACACAGCCATTGAGTTGCACTAGCATTGATTTGTAGTTGTCCGGTCATGGCCACCTGATGGATGTGAGTCTAATACTCACTCTGCTTCTCCAACTTTGGTTTCCCTCGTTTATGACCATTATGTTAGCTTGTTATGTACTTGTATGTAGTCTTGCGGTTTGTGTACCATGTTTTTAGCTAAAACATGGTCATATATCTGGAAATTCATACTGGAAACAAGCACCATTTAGTCTTTTGCATAGCATACATCTTGAAATGGCAGGAAAGACACAGGTGCGACTAATACTATTAATGAGGGCTTCGGTCAGCCAGTGTGCCCGCCAAAACCAACTGTCATCAATGTCATTAAAAACAGCTGTGCTCTTCCTTTCCTCTGTATTATAATCTAAGACAATTTGACAAATAATGTAACAAATGTGCACACTCAAACTGTCAGCAGGCATGAAACAACACTGAAAAGTCACTGAAGTCAAATATTTATTCTCCTTGTAGCTCTGGATTAGTTAGATATCAGATTTTAGATCTAGTTAGATATTAAGCCAACTAGCATCAGTTGCTAGCTGCTAACTTTACAAGAGCTGCTAGTTTTTCGCTGCCAGGCTGAACGACCTGAATGTTGAGGTATTTGTTTTACAAAATGTAAAGTGAACATGCTTGAAATATTTACCTTATATTTGTATAGCTTTTTTGACCATCTTGTCAATTTAGGGGGCAGGAGGAGGCTTTACAATCTGACACAGACCTCACATAATTTTTAATCACCTGGTAATGTTTATATTGCTAAAACGTTCGCAAACAGTACACTTTAGCAAGTTCGAAAGAACATCAGCAACTTGGTGTTGTATTTCTAGCCATGTGAAGGGCAGAAGTCTTATTCTCCTTTTAACTCTGCTTTGGTCTTTATCAGCTCCTGAGAAAGTAGTAGTTGCTGTGGTTGTGTGTTGCTTGGTGCTCGGCAGGTAGCGTAATTTGGGTCTGTCAGTAACTTTTCTGCTGATAACTGCTGCCTAGAGGCAGGGCTGATACAGTAGGAATGGTGAGAATGAATCATTAAGTAAATGTATTGTGAAGCCACAACTATGAGCAAACAAAGGCTCAGCAGCTCCGTAAAGCTGCAGGGCTGGATGATAATTTTGTGTGGGTTTGTGACTGTGGCTGAACCCTGTCACATCAGTGGATCTGTAAATTACAAATGCAGTGACTGTGCATACTTTGTGGTACTTGTTACAAATTGCGTATAATTGCTCCCCCCCCCCCCCCAACTCACCCCAACCCCAACCCCACTGCGATGCTCCACGCTTGTGTACCAATGTTTGATCCATGTTCAGTTTTATAATGGTTCCCTCATCAGCAAGCAGAAGTTTAACACCATTTCCTGGATACTAATCCTGTATCATTTTAACGTATGCAGGGAAAATAGGTAAGCGAAAACATAATGGCAGCAGAGATTGAATGAATCCAAGCTCACAGAAACCTGCATGAAATGAAAGCATAACCCCGCGACATCCCCCCTCCTTGACTTTCTCTGCCCTTCTTTATGTCGGTCCAGATAGCGGCCATCGGTGAAGGTGCCTAATTTGCTTGATGAGACGTCGAGCATAAACAATTCCCCGGCAATTAGAAAACATGCGCATGTGAGCGGAAGCAGCAGCCGGTCCAAAGCTGTCGGGGCACTGCTGTCAGACAGCTGTCAACAACAGCTCAGGGGCAGGAAGTGGCACCGTTTGGGGCCAAGTAGGCCCAACGAGGCACCCTCCTCCTCCCACAACCACCCTCTCCCACCTTCGCCAAATATCTTTGTCACACATGCACATATACATGCTTCTGATCCCCTTCCACCATACATCCACCCAACCTTCTTTATTGTCACAAGCAGAAACCCAGAATCTTCACATTTAATTGGTTAAATTGCATGCATGTCTTGTCATGGTAGTTGTGCTTTAACATGCAAACTAATTTTATGACAATATTAAGACATTTGATGTAGGTCAGGTAAACAGCATATTTCAATTGGATGTTCCAAAGAATGGAATGTAGCACTCTTATTTTAATGCATCCATGTTTTTGATGCAATAAAAAAAATGTTAGGACATATTTGTTTAGATTATCTATTGCTCCATGCAAACAGGATCATCATTAGCCATATAAACAGCTTATTAGGAAATGTGTCTTTTCAGAATAGGAGCAAAAACCCGAATATTATGTGCATGTAAAGATGGTCGGAAATTGCTGGGCACTGAAAAATAAACCTCAGACTAATCTGTTTAAAGAATCTTTGAGGTACAGATTGTGTGCCATTTTGACTTTTCACCCCATCTTTGAGTGCAGTTTGGAGAGCTATAAACACTCTTGGCTTAAGATGTGGTCAGCATCACGTCATATGAACTAACTTGTCTCACGAATACCCAGACTAGATTGTGTAAGGCATTACACTGAAACACTAACTAAAGGAGCACAGAGACTCAGATGGGACAGGAAGTGACAGTAACTTCATTGCATTGTTAGCAATAGTGTCAGTCAGTCTGCCTGTGAAAAGTAAGTTTATTGGCCTTGCATTCCAAAAACACAATGATATAGAAAAATAGAAAGAACACTCCTACTGCTATTTGAAGCATCTGGTGTTTTAGCGCCAACCCCATACTAGATGAATTTAACTTTCATTATGAACTCTTGGTAAGTATTTCCTTTTCCAGCTATAACTAGACAAATGTACTCCATACTGTTCAGGTCTGTCTTGATACTTTGATACAGTGTACCATTGTGGATGTGTCCATTAAAGGAGCACTCACTCTTTCCTGGTTGCATTATAGGAAATGTAGGAACTTCGCTTTTGAGACCTTGATTAATATTAGGCACCATGTGGCAGGGTATCTCAGTAAATTTCAGTTTTATTGAAACTATCATCACAAGTCCTCCAACCCTTATATACAACTGTCACACATCATATTAAAGTGCTGTATCTTCAAGGCTTGAGACTAATGATGCTGTATTGTCCTTGGAGCATGGTAAAAATGTGTTTGGAAAGGAGATCTTCCCAGGGATGCCTCTGGGATGAAAGGCATTTTTCTACGACTGTATCTATAACTGTTGCCTAGCAATTGACAAAGTGAACCAATGCTGACTAGGTGCAACACACATCAAAGCTTTTACTATTGTCTCACATGGCGCTGTGTCAGTGCTTGTTCCTAGGCTATCACTGGCTCACTGCTAAGCAAGAGGCCGCGGGAAAAATGTGATACACTAAAATCCTAAAAGACGCAATAAACTCTATCAACAAGGGACACACCCTATTTTATCCATGAAAACATTGCATTGTCAATATCCACGCTAAAAGCTACAGAGCTTATAGCTTACAGCTAACAGAGCTTTAAGATCACAACACAATTAGTATATAGTACAAAATGTACTTAAGTACTTTAGCTGAGTACAGTTTGGAAGTAAAAGTACTTTGAAAGAGTGACTAGCAAGTTGATAGATGGTGATAATAACAAAGTAAAGATACAACATTTTGATTTTAAGAAAATGTATACTCTTCCAGAAAGGTTAAAGTAGTTTTTAGGGATGTTAATGGGCATTGGTGATAAAAGTTTGGAGCTCTGGTTATTTATGACATAATTTAGTCTTATGTCACTGAAACACTTGGAACTGTCCACAGCCCTCATGGTTCACTCTTCCCCAGACAACATCCACACTAATGCTGACGGATCTTAATCTTACAAATGATTTAGAGTACTTGTTTTACAGGAGTGTTTTCAAGAATGAGTTTGGAAAGTGTTGTTCCTCCTACTCTCTATAAAAAACTGTTTTGTCCAGTCCTGTAGACTAGTATTAAATGTAATGGTTTTGCAAAATGTGAAAGGTACTCCCAAACAGAGACCAAGATGTGCTTTCAACTGCCAACTTGGTGTGAATGTAGTCTGTCTCCCTGTTTTAGGGGACTCAGGCACCAATTAATCAGTCTTTACCTTCTCTCGTCATCTCGGACAGATGAAAAGCAGAACACATAGGAAGTGCCACATTGTGCTGGAACACGCCATCTGAGCTGGCAGCACAGCAAAGTGTCCAAACAACCTCACCCCAAACAGTCGCCCACTCCAGCTCATGCTAATTGGTTGCAAATGCCTTTTAGGATAAGCCAGTGATGGAGTTTGTATAGACAATGCTCATGCGCTTTAATTCCACCATAATTGCTTTTTTTTTTTTGGTCATTTTTTACATTTTCCATACCTGAAGATGAACTCTGTCTGTTTTAACACACATTCAGTTAATGTATGTATGTATGTATGTATGTATGTATGTATGTATGTATGTATGTATGTATGTATGTCAGTTAGTGAACCGCTTGAAGGAGGCTTTGGCCACTGTTTCATGTTAAGGTATTTAAAGCATAGACTTGTTGTGTAATCTCATCTAAGACATGTGAGTATGTGTGGATATGAGTATTCCTTTGAACCCTAATCATGCTGCAGTGGTCCTTCAAGTACAGAGACAGAGTTCCTTTGTCAGAGATCAGACAAACAGAATTAAAATGCACTGATGTGTTTCTTGGCCTGCGTAATTGGCTTCCGGTAAACATGTCTGCGGTGGTTCATGGTGCAGAATGTGGCATTGATTTGGCTTTTGTCGTGATGGTTTCTAACCAAGTGAAAGCTCTCAGATGAGGATCTTTTGTTGTTTATGTCCGCCTGCCTTTGGACTCTTCAAAGTGATCGCACTCGAGCCAGAATCACAATGTTAATCAGCTGAATGGAAGAGTTTTGTGGATAGAAGCTGTCTGTGAATAGTGTGGGAGACAAGTGTGGGAGACAAATTTGATTGGGTATGCATTGTTTTATATGTTTGTGCATTTGAATTGCATTGCATTTGTATTTGATATATACATGATCCTGACTGTACTTGTGACATGTGCATCAGAATGCAAATGTGGATTGTTACAATTGCATGTGTTACAGTGTTGATGCCTGTGCGTGCTGTGTGTGTGTTAGTGTTTGTATATGCTCAATATCCAGGTCTGGGTTACGTCCACATGCAGGATGTGGAGGCTGAGAGCCATGTCTCAGTGTTTAATGTGTGTGTGTGTGTGTGTGTGTGTGTGTGCACGCGCGTGTGTGTGTGTGTGCATGCATGTGTGCATGCGCGTGTGTGTGTGTATGTGTGTGTGTGTATGTGCATGTGTTGCTGCAGTGTGCCAGTGTCTCAAGTCCTGCTTGGAGCTACAGGCCTCCACCCATTGATCAAGCCTGGCAACCTGAGTCATTGACAGTTCCACCACTTCCTGAGGAAATCTGTGATCCAAACAAACAAAGCCTGGGCTCATATGCAGGCCAATAATAGTGCTGCAAAACAAATACAGTCCACTGAAGATCTGTTATGAAGTCTGATTTAAAGATCTGCTTCAGTCACACCAGCGTATAAGCGCCACATACACCCACGCACCATCACAGCAACCATGTCTCTGAAACATTATGTCTGTAAGTTTGTGATTTGTGATTGAGATTTGTGTTGCCAAATCCATGTAGAAGAAACCCTAATTGCTAGGGATGCAAGATATGGAGTTACTGGAACTGATACCAATAATTACCTGCCTCTTACAACAGATAACTGATAACAACTGATCATTTTGTGTCTACATTTTTGTATTTTAAGAGTTCTGAAGGTGTAATTTATGTGCACCTGAGGGTAAAAGTAGTGACTAAAGATGAATGATTTAATATTACAAAGCTCAAACCATCTAACTGACATCACTATCACCCACAAAACAAAGAACAGTTCTGACTCTTCAAATGTTTCGTTATTTTTACTAGCTAAATATACTGAAAACCATCAAACATACTTTTATGTAGCATTTTGCTCTATGAAAATAAATGCCTTAACATAAAATGTCAAATGAGACCTAAATACTAACTAACTAAATACACAATACAAAAACAGAGGCTTTTATAGAACAAAATAATTATAGAAGCTTAGTCTGCATGTTAAACAATAATAAATAGAAACGGGTTAGGGAACAGTTATGCTACTAAGCACTGGAGGATGAGGTTAGTTTTTCTAAAATCTTAGTTTTCATAGAACATTACCCCATCAAACATTACCTCTGCAGTGTAGCAGTAGTGATTCAGGAGAGAACACCAGGGTTCCAAATGTGCCATTAGCCAGTGAAATCCTAGGTCTTCAACCACGTTCAAATACCTGTTGAACAGGCATTGTTGTAGGTGAGGTGCACTCCTCCTGTTAGTGAGGCAAAGCTAGCTGCTACTGCTTGATACACTTAAATACACTTTGCGGAGCTCACAACAATTTAAGCGTTTTATAAAACACACTTTTTTGTACTCTCAGAACCCTTGCAGTACATATATTACATATTGCCAACAAACTTGTCCTTAAAAAATGTCCTTATGTCACTCTGACACAAAATGTGGAACATTTCAATGTGTGAATGTAAACATTCTAGTATTCATTATAAAGGGGAAAAGTTCACAGAAAAGGCTGAATATTTCTAACATTAGTGTGAATGATACGAATGAATAATAAAAATAAGAAAATAACTTCATCTCTAGAAAAACTATATTCGCTTCCAGCATTTACAACCAATTCAGATTTCCCATTATTAGGCCAATAATTTATCAACTTGACAATTATTGTGCATCCCCAGTAAATGAGCTTAATTTTTGTGTTGACTTTTTTCTTTTGCACAAAAATAACCATTAATATATGAATCAAACTTAAGTTGCTATGACCAGATATTGTTGGAAATCAGTTGTACATATCAGTCGGTGTTTTGTGGATACACTTGGTTTGAACCTTTTGCAACTTTACACGTATTTATGTGGATAACAAAAATCAATTGGGTGGTATTGTCTTCTCCAAACATATTTGTTACCACAGCGTTGGTTGTAAGAAGTAAATAACGTAAACAAGCCATCTTTAGCAGTTTTAATGTCATGGTTGTCGGCATGGCATGGCACATTTGTGCTCCTCAGACAACGAATTTCACCGACTTTCGCTATACCCTGAGTCTTACCGTTGCGGCACCATGAGGCTGACCCTTGTTTTCTGTGCTAATTCCCAAATGTTTGCATGCTCAAATACTAATGATCCAGAACAAGGTTCATTTTATGTCTGCTGAAAATCAACCTTATAGAATTATTATTGTGAGAGTGTTAGCATGCTGATGGTTGCCTTACATAGCCTTCCAGCATGAAGAGACTAATTTATGTGTTTTCAAAGAGACTACTAAGAGGTCCTATCTGCTTTCATGTCTCCATTATAGACTAAATGAAGCAATAAACTCACATTTTGTCATGTTTGTTGGTGGTTGGTTCTCTGAGAAATTATTGAGATGTTTTTGTCACAGCGGCACCAACAATGAAACCACTTGGGAACTCTGGGGGGGGGGGGGGGACATTCAATAGACTGAATGTGTTGTGATTGTAACATGCTCATACAGAAGCTATTCCACACTGAGAGGGATTGAAATTCTTAAATTATTGTAATTTGCAGTGATTATAAAAGAATGTGGTGTTGAATTGATTCCATTGTTTTTGTTTGGGGTTGTAGTGGTTTAACAGTGGATTACATAATATATACAAAGTATCTCTGTTTTCATACCTTCAAGGAAGGGGGGGTTGGGACTTTATTGATATCAGTGGTCACACTGTTGGACAACTGCAGGACAGATAGACAAACAGTCAGACTGACAGGCGGGCGAGCAGACAGATAAGCTAGCAGGTATGTAAGAGGACTGTTGACAGCCATGGTGTAAAATGAAATGAGAGGAGGCAGAATGGGGGGAGAGAGTTTGGAGACAGGAAGAGAGTGAAGGACGGGGTGCTGACAGACTGTAGATTGAAATACCCCGACTGACTTTGCATTCATCAAACTATTTGGCACGAGGAAGCGACAGGGTGAAGGAGATGGTCCATACCTGCGCTGTGTTATCCTCAGTACAGAGGGAGGAGTAGGAGGAGGAGGGGGACATGGGACAGGCTCTTCCTCGCTGCCTGGCAGATCTCCTGCTGTTCACACGGAGGGGGAGCACTGTTTGTTTAAGTGGCTCTGCATGGCAACCACTTGTGAGCGGCTCCTGTGAAAGCCTCTGCTGGCTCAGGATGGAGATGGGGGTGAGGGTGGATCTCCAGACGAATAAACACGGACTGACATTCTCCTCTCCCTTCTCACCCGCACCCAACTAGTCCTCCATATCCCTTTCTGAATATCCGCCATTACTGCACTGTAATGCTGCTCCTCATCCTCATCTCTGTCCCCTTCCATGGACATGCTGTAGTAATACTGTCATCAGTCATTTTATTAAGCCACTCTGACCTCCAGTATTGAAAATTTTAATGGCGCTCATCTGGACTCACTGCCCACAGGGGAGGGTGACAAAGGCTCTCTGTATATATTTTCCTTTAATGACTGCATTGCACTATTTACACAGAATATGTAATTGCTTGTGCAGGATTTTATTTCTCTACCCATAAACCCATAATTTAAAATACCCATAATTTGGTGTCACCTTCTTAAACAAAAGCTTTATGGGCAGCTTGATGTCGTAGTATGAGCAAGATACTGAACCATAAATTGTACCTTGTACCTTTAGTGTATGAATATGAGTATTGTGACTAGCTGAATGTGACAAGCTCTGTAAAGTTCTTTGAGCAGTCAGTAGACTGGAAAAGCACTTCAGAAATGCCTGCAAATCGTCTGCCTGAGATGCCTGAAATATAAAAACATTAATGTATCCAGTGATTGACAGGAAGGATTGTAACATTGCATTCCATTGACAAGAAAACACTTTGTCCACACCAACTGTTTCATGTTTGCAATGATGGATGATCTCATCCCGGAAGAACAAGAACTTCTCAGGAATGAATACCAAGAAGAAGCCTCCGAAAGATGGAAACCAGCTTCTGATTCTTCTGACTGTGTGCAGACATCAGCAGCATAACTTAAATGAGAATGACAGCCTTAACTACTAAAACAAATAAACAAGCGGAAACTAACCGCAGCCCTCTGTTTTACAGTAACACAACCACCTTTCTTTTCCAGACATGGATGAGTGTGAGAACGACTACAATGGGGGCTGTGTCCATGAATGCATCAACATACCTGGTAACTACAGGTGCACCTGCTACGATGGATTCATGCTGGCCCATGATGGACACAACTGTCTCGGTAAGTAACAGTCTTTGTGTGTGTGTGTGTGTGTGTGTGTGTGTGTGTGTGTGTGTGTGTGTCTGCCTCAGATCCTGATGGACCTTATGATTAATGAGTGGCTGTACTAAATGTCTATGGGGACAGTGTACAAAATAGTAATGTCTTGTTGTAAGACAAGTCTTGTTGTTAACTTACGTGATCATGCAACTCCATCTTTCCAGACTTTGCGCTCGTATGAATCAGTCAAACTACTGGCAGCTGCAGGTATGGTTCAGGTGCAACAACAGGGAGAGAAGCAATGGAATTAATTCACTTTCTGTACCTATCTCAAGTGAAATAAGGACTGCATTTTAAAATAAAATTCGTAACAGAGAGCTTCAGAAAATTCCTTCTCTTAAAAAAATAAATAATTTTAGAATGAAAATCTATTTTACAAAAAGTAAATACAGAGTACTTTGGCTTTCCCATTTTCCTAATTTTTAAGTAAAATCCACATCTTGATCATCCTAAACAAATTACCTTCATGTCCTATTATGGAATTTTGTCTGGCTATGTTGATGCTCAGTGGGACTGAATTACAAAAAGCTGAGACATATCGATACACTTGTGTGCTGAACCAAAAACAGTCAAGCCCTTTTTGATACATCCTGCCTGTTAAGTAATGCCCATCTGCAACTCTCACCATAGATTGAACAAAGGCGAGATGCCTCACTCTGTAGCTAAAACAGAGCGTTCAGTACATACAATGTGTAAAAGGATGCTGCAGCAATGCACCATGTGAATAAAATATAAATAATTGAATTATTATTATTAATGAATAATAAAATAAATGTACTTTTTTTTTCAAAATTAAAATTTAAGTATGTAAACCTTTTATGCTTGGACTCCCAAATAAAAGTATGAACATGAAAATTAGCATTATATGACCTCTTTATAGACTTAGTCCCTTTCACATCTGGATTTATCCAGAATTTGCCCAGAGGAGCTATATGTGTGAACACAAATGTCTGCATTATTTGCCCTGGAATTTACCCTACCAGCTCACTAGTCCTAAATCCGGGTGAGCCACATGTTTGAATAGAGCAGACAATTAAGAGAGGATTTTAAGGCCCGTGGGAAGCCTTTTTTTCAACTATATGGACTATATGGTTCATTTTAACTGTGTGTCTAAATGTTGATATATACTTGCTGTGCATGGGTGAGTATTTAAGTTGTGTGTGTGTGTGGATGCGTGTGCATGTGCATGTGTGTGTGTATATGCATCCATCCACCACTCTGTATGTGATTGTGAATACTGCTTATGTCTCTCTGTGCTTTAGAGAGTGTTCTTAAGGGTGTGTGTGCGTGTGTATGTTGTGTGCATGTGTCCCTGTATCTCCTAAGCCCGTCTGGCTCAGCTTGCCTTTCTCTTGAGAGTTCCTCTGTCATCGTTTGGAGGTTTTCCATGATTTGTGCTGTTGGGAGGGCGCTCAGAGTTGAAAAGTTCTCCTACAGATATCTGGCTGTGCTTTACTACTGACAGATCCAGCCGATTTAGCCCCAGCACTGTGTTATTGACTTAATGTCAGCCAGACTAATGTCTTTTCTGTCCCAAGCAACACATTGTTCTGCATGGATGTGCTCAGCTACATTTTATCCTGTCAGCCCTCACTGCTGACAGACGAGGGCTAAATAAAATCAGAAACATAAAAAAAAACAAAAAACATGTGATTCTGGATGCCCCTGTGTCTTTAGTGGGATACATTTTGGCTTTTCTAAGTGTTGTAACTCATTCCTTGAGACTTTGGAGAGATTGAGTGAGAGATTGAGTGGTAATAGCAGCAGCCAGTAGTGCAGAATGGCTGCTGAGTTGTGGGTTCACCACACAGGAATGACTTTTAGACAGCTGAGATAAAGCAGAGACTCCCCGCCATCTGAATTCAAATGTTCCTCCATACACAAACATGACAAAAGATGTTCAATAAAAATCGATGCCTGTGCTTCCAGCTGGCCTCTTTGGTTTCTATTGGATGAGTAAAGTTTGGCTGCACAAATAAAGTTATGTTTTACAGAAATTAAACTGTCATTAGTCACACAGTCGATGAAAACATTTATTACACCACAGTTCCACTGCCAAATACTGCGGATAGCCAGTATAACTAATAACCAGTATATTTCTGTTAATATCTTTTAGCAGTTTCCATTGTGTCAAAACAAAAGAGATCATCCAGTGAATACAGTGAATCAGTTTTATTTTATGCCAAGGCTGTATACTGACTGACTAACAGTTCCTCTAGACCTGGGAATAATTTTCATAGATTTTACCAGCATGAACATCCATCATCATAGCATTTTGCTCCCTGGCTATTTTGGGATGCAAGACAGAGTCACTGATGGAAACTTCTTTACAACAGTAGGAGTCACAGGTCTTACACAGGTTGAAACAAGGTTTAACCAAACTGAAATATTTGCCTAACTCAAAGCAAAAATAAAGTTACATAATGCAGGTCTTATGCTGTAGGCTCAGAGCTTCTTTCTGACCTGGGTTCTTTGTAAATTCAGAAAAACTGTATGTCATGAGACAACTGAGCAGTCTCCATTCTAATTAATGTCCATATTTACCAAAATGTTATTGTGATTCATTCTACATCAACTCCTTCGTAATTCTAGTAAAACGGTGCCTTGAAGCTGAAGCTGAGGTTGGACAGCACTTGACAGCCATGACAACTGGATGGTGAAATATGAAGATGCCTGTCAGTCAAGGTCAAACATATCTTTTTCATACAATTTAAAAGATACGTTCACATTGCACCTAAAATCATCATCAGTTTCTGTAATCATTCTATCATCCAATGAACATGCTTTCAATGTAAGTGATGGAGGATGACATCTACAGTCCATATAATGTACATTCTAAAGTGTATCAGAAGCCAAGTTATTCTCAGTTAGACAAGTCAATAAGGCATCTCCCAAAATCACAGTTCCAAGCAGAAATGATTGCAGTGTAGATAAGTACTGTGTAGATACAACTGTTTTAGTACAGGTTTTTTAAAATTGTCAGCCTATCATTCAAGTCTTGATATTTTCTAAATTAAACAGTATCTATGTTCTTGTGATTACCACTAAGAAATACAGAGGAAATAACATAAATTGGGGACTTATCTTGGTAGAAGTTATAGGTTTTCCTCAGAACTTCCATAAAGTTAGGGTTTATTCTGTTATGCCAGCATCTAGTGGTCATTAAAAGAAGCGCAGTTGAAGTCATTCCTACATGAGCCTAAGCTGCGGTGGTTGCCTCAGGATCCAGAGTCTAGACAATATGAAGCTGCTGTTTATAATCTGATGATACCATCTGAAAAATGACTACAACAACTACAATATGAAACCCTGGTTGTAACTTAACTTAAGAGGAGGGTGTGAAGTTGGTGGGATTTCACCGCACGTGTTTGTGCCACTAATTCATATGCTACAAACTGAGTCACATGAGGATTGTCATCACCTACTCTTTATGGCCCGGCGAGAGGAAGCCAGCCCGTCTCTGACTTTAACCCAGAGACATACTTTATTGGATGTTGACTGGATGCGGGCCATGCAGTCTTAATGAAGTGCTGCTAATTAAAAGCGGGTTGCTGAGTTCAAACGAGGCAGTAAAGTGTGAAATCAGATGAAAGATCTATGTGATCAAAATCAAAGCGCATACAGGCGCTGTGATGTTTCTCTTTCCGTTCTGTCTTATTTTACTCTGCACTTCTATTGCTCATTCTTCCTCTTCTCTCCTCTCCTCTCCTTTCCTCTTCTCTCCTCTCCTCTTTGTTACTGTCTATTTTTTGTTTCTCTCTCTATTTTCTCTCATTTTCTCCACATCCCTCCTAAATAGACTTTTACTGTCTCTCACTGCCTGCCATGCTCCGCCCATTTTTCCATCTTCTCTTCATTTGTCTTTTTTCTGTCTTTCTCTCTCCTTTTTCCTTTGTCTGATCTGTTATAGTCTTCCTGTCTGTCTGCTGACCTTGTACTAACTTCCATCTAATTACCTTAATAACTGTCTGGTGTCCTTTTTCCTTCTTCCCTCCCATCGCTTTGTAAATCTATTTGTCAGACAGATCACTGAATGTTTTCACTAAACCTTTAGTCGCCATCAGGTAACAGCAGCAAAAATACAGACTGATTGGTAAATAGACATAACTCGTGTATTTAATGAGATGTTAGCCCTCTGAGCTGGTAGATAGTTGGAATTTTCTCTGGACATGTATGATCCATTAAATGATCATTATCTAATGAATGACTTTCTGACCTTCACAGTTCTGACCTGACAGTGCTGTTCCCTCTTGTACATGAGTAATATCCAAATTTAGCCTTGTGCTCAGTAGATTTTCCTTTGGACAGCAGAGACTCCTTTGGTTACACAGTCCAAATTTACATGACATGGGCTTTTTTGTGCAACTAGTTGAACCCTCAAACTATGTTGTCTGTTCCATATGTGAAGAATGAAAATAATCTTAATAACTTAATAACCTACATCATGGTACAATGCCAGTAATGTGTCATGGTCAGGGCAGCAACGAGACCTCAGGCTGAAGCTATAGATAAACAACAGCCAATGAATTATTATAACTGTTGCATCATTTTGAGAAGTATTGTTACAGAAACGTCTTGCATCAGGCAGCATCCAGGCCACAGTGAAGAAATCTTGGTGGATAGCTTTTGGATGTTGGATCTCAATTTAGACATAGTGATGGATCTGGGCTATGTCTGAAAACTATGACAGGCAGGGCAAGTTTTCTCACAAATCTGTCACACACAGACACACACACACTGACGATGTGACCAGTTGTTTGACCTTGCCAACATCTCAAAAGTAATGTAAGACGACATGGTCAGCCAGATTGAGAGGGCCTTAGCCTTTCGTCTAAATATTAAATACTGTGTTGATCTTGCAGGGAGAACAATTTAAAACAAATAAGGCAATGAAGCTGTGATTTGAGAAACAGAGATCCTCCATTTGGAACATGCGAAAGTGTATTCATTGGTTGTTTGTGGTGTTATGTAGTGACTCCACAAACTGGGGAAAAAGAAAACACCAACCCACTGTTTTCTGTAGTAGCTAGCTAAACAATTGTATAAATGACACTTACAGTTGTTAATGGTTTATTTCAATCAATTGCTCTTTCGTAATATTTTTCATCTCTAAGTCAGTTGATTTTACAAATCCAATTCTTAACAAGTTGGGATGCAGTGTAAAACTTAAATAAATGAAAAAGTAATAATTTGCAAATGACCCGTGTTTACCAACAACAGTTTTATGAAGTGTTCCTAAGTAATAATATCCTTTATACAGTCATGTGTTTCACAAAGGAGGGCCTCAGCTCATCCTTACTTTTGAACGACAAGCGCAGTTTACACAGCAATGGGTGTAGAAGGCCCGTCGGTATATTAGTAGACAGTTTGTGAATGTGATGGTTTACCTTGTGTATAGGCGCGAAAAAGTTAATTTGTGTATGAAAGTGCAGTGCCAGCAGGGGGCGATAATGACTAGAGCAATGGAGGAATAGGTTAGGCAAAGACAAATGTGACAGTGACACGGTAGACTGGCAGGTCTGTTAGTGTACCCTCAAACGAAATCTGGCATTGCGCGAAACGCTATTGGAAACACACCGCCGGATTTGGTCCTCCTTTCATTCTCATGATACTATCACCTGTTACCAATGAACCTGTTTACCTGTGGAATCCTCCAAACAAATGTTCCTCAACTTTCCCAGTCATTTTTATTATTATTATTGTTTTTCACAATAAGCATATATTTACAATATCAAAAAGTTGACAAGGTAAAACATTAAATATATTTTTATTACACCAATTTCAGTTGGGTATATGTCAAAAAGATTTAGCAAATTAACACGTACCCAGTCTTCCAACTTTTGGGAAATTGGGGTTGTATGGGCGGAATACAATTATTTAATTTTTAATGACATTTAGTTTACTCACTCCAAGTTCGTTTTGTACCCAGTGAAGGTTGGTAGAGGTTCTCAGTCATCTAGGTCATGATTCTAAGTGCTATATTGCAGGCAACTTGACTAGTTTCAGATTCTCTTAGAACTGAAATAACCCAATGACAGCTTTCTTCTTGAATGGTCTCAGTTTGCTGTATTTGCGAACAGAACGTCTGTTTTTTCCAATGTGGGATGCCTTATTTTTCGGACAAAATAATTGAATCCACATATCAAGCTCCATTGAGCAAAAGAAGTCCGGGGGGCTAAGGTTATATTTCACCGTTGATGCTTGTTACATATGATGAGTCTGTATTTAGCTCCCTTTGAGAAGATATACGACACTGCAGATTGGGTCATGCATTCCCGTGTATTGACTCATTGTCACCAGCCTCTCTGATGCTTTGTGTTTATTGTCATCACCAACTGTCGACATAAATAGTGGCCTGTGATGCATGGTAACCATATAAACAGAACTTTGAGAGACTGACAGGTCGGCCTATTGTCAAACCTCAGTATAAGCCTAGCTCAAACCTTCAGCTTCACGCTTCCCGTCAACAAGGAGCTGTGTTTGTTCTAATGCTATAGTGTCTTATTCAGCAGATTTACTGCACACTTTGTGTCACATGATCACTAACGCTCCCTGTCTCATGCCATTTGTACGTGCAAACATGCATTTATTGTGGCAGTCCATGTACATCAAGAGACGATGTCTAGGCTCATGTGGCTTAGCGCCGATGAGTTCAAAGATGTCATGAATTAAAATCAGATGTGTTCTCTAGAAATGTAGAACCTGCTAATTGTAACCCCTCTGCTTTCTGACTGATTAATCATAGCTAAAAATATAATGACAAGCCCCTGTCATCAGAGGGCATTTGCTGTAAGCTTTAGGGTTCAGAGGCAGAGGCGGCAGATACTGAAGAGTGAAGACCAGTGCAGAGCTTTGGTGTAAGACTGACAGTCTTAATGCACTTGGAGTGAACTGTACTGTAAAGTCACCATCAAAGTGCAACAGCTCCATTTGAAAACAACATTTTTGTCTAACTTGTTTATTTCTCCCTCAAAGTTAACACTCAATTTACTTGCACGCTCTGGGCCTGCCTGTGAAAAACAATAAAGACTGTGTGGCTTTTAATGGACCCAAAGCATCATATTCAGAAACCTCAGAACCTTGTGGTGTTCTGAATGAGCCTTGGATGACAAACTACACTCTGGAAAATTGCAGCATTGAAAAAAAAAAAAAAGTCAGTTTGCGTGAGTGTACAGGAAGTCACTCCATCATCTCCCAGATGCACAGTGTCAACAAGTTAAAGCACTAATTGATTTAAGATTGCCTAATTGTACTGTGATTAAAGAGCGGTCCTGTTCTGTTCCTTTCTTCCTTTTGATTTTGACTTTATTTATTTGGTTTTGGCGTGGACACAGCTGGGCTTAATGTGCTCTCTGTGAAGGTCTGATGTGCTCGCGTGAGTTTATTTTTTCTTCCGACGCGTCCTTTTCATTCCACGGTGAGATCTGAGAGGTGGCTGCACAGCGGGGAGTCAGCGACGTCAGCGGAGGTCCAACATTTAATAGACAGGAGGAGGCAGGGAGAGGGCAGGTAAACTGAGGCGAAGTTTGACATGCTCACACGGAGCTATCATGACCACATTTATAAAAAAGCTGCTGGATACTGGATGTGTTTCAGAATGAGGAACCAAAAAAAAAAAAAAAATGAAATACCATCACAGAGATAGAGACGCAGTGGCAATAAATGAAGCAACGCCTGCAAGCTAGTTCAAGCAGTCAACGCGAGCTGCACTGCCACATACACACGTGACATGCTTAACTCTCCAGACCATCTTACAAACGCACCCTCTCTATTGAGCGGGCTATTTAAACTGCATGAACTTCCCTTCTCTGCCTCTGGCTCATCAATGCTGCTGTTGCCCCGCACAATCATCGCCACCTGCTCTTTCAGCCCACCACCACCCCAGCATCCACCTGCAGGCTCCATCTAGGGGGAATATATTTAATCATCACTCCCAAATATCTCATGTAAACATGTCCGTGGGGAGAGATGAGGTCAGAGCCTAGACGCCAAACTCTATGTTCTGCTTGCAGTAAACATTTCAAATGTGAGTTGTCTGACTGAAATGTGAAAGTGTGAGCATTTGGTTTTAAAACTGGATCATTGTTGTGTAGTGTACCTCCACAAGCAACATAACTGTAGTTCACAACTAGAATGGTGCGCCAAGACCCAACAGTCCTGTTGAATTCATATGAATCTAATCCGATATCAAATGCCCTGTATTAATCTAAATTCTAAACCACCCATTACAGCTTAATCATAATTAGGTTCATCAGATCTAGGATCAGCATCAACGATATTGATGTTCACTCATAGATACCAGCCACCACAATGGTGCTATTTTTTTCATCAAGATCCATCCATAAAATGTAAGAAAAATGGCTAATCTCATAAAGTAAGTAGTAAGTAACACTTCCCGGGATTTGGCCCATTATTCTGAGTGGTGCCAAAACTTAATGGGGTCTATTCTTGGCTGGGACCCATCCTCCATCTAAGTTTGGTCAAAATCTTTTTAGTAGTTTTTGGGTAATCAGGCTGACAAACCAACCAACCAACCAACCAACCAACCAACCAACCAACCAAGAGCTGGAAAGATAACCTCCTTCCTGGAGGTAATGATATTAAAGGAAAACTTGAAGTTCATTTTATTAAATTATTTGTAGTTTGCCGTTATTGCTCTTCCTCACCATACTGCACAAGATTCCAATGTAAGAGATGTGGGACAAAATCATTCCCCTTTTTCTTGAAAAAGTAATTTAAAGGGCATCTGAGGTGAAAGGGAGACATTAGCAGTCTTAGTCTGACAAATTAAAGAATCATTTTGGAAGAATCTGGTGCCCATACGAACACCTAACAGGTCTCTTGCTTGCTTTAATTGTTCCTCTTGTTCATACCAGCCATTAATCCCTTACTGCTCCCAGAAAGGTGCATGCAAATATTTTCACAAATGATGAGATAACGTGCTACTGTAACCCCAAAGAGCCCAGAAATAGTCTATTAAAAACACACAACAAACCTTTTCAAAATCCACTGATTAAGATGCACAATTCTGCATTTACCTGTGTAGCTCTGTTTTGGGTAATACTGCCTGGGTACCTGTGACACAGATATTCAAAGTTGAATTTTAAAAAATTACAAAATGCAGATGCAGCATTTGTTTGGATCCTCTCTTTTGTTTCACTTTCCAGAAAAAACACCACCCTCACCCCATCCCTCTCTCTCTTCTTCCTTCACCTCCTTCGTTCTGCACCCCACTCCCTATCACACCCCCCTCTGATGTGTCAAGCACATCCTCGTTTTGTCTAAACAAAAGTTTACACAAGTTTACACAAGCACAATCAAACAAAACAGAGGGGCCCTGGTTGAAACTTGCTAAATGGCCCCGTGGCCTGTGTTTATGCAGAAATGTTGGCAGAGATCAATTGGATTTTGAGATGGCTGCACTTCTTCTCTGTCTCTCTCTCTCTCCCCCTCTAGCCTGAAAATTAAATGCATTGATCATAATAATGACATCTGTTAAACCACAAGCTTTGCCTGAAACAGTGTCAGTGTTGAAATGAAAAGAAAATGAAACTGAAAAAAAGCCCAGAGTTAAACGAGGACATGATGACTTCTGCAGCACTAATGCAGTAGTATATGTATGTATGCATGAAGTGGAACTTTGTACTTTGTACAGCAAATGAAAGGATGCAGTAGATTCGGCAACTGGCAAGTGTTTGGCTGACACTCAAAAGATTGTATACAGTAACCAACACAGTTGTGCTGTCTGGTGCTACAGCACTGTCAGTTCATCTCTGCACTGTGCACAACCAACCTTTGTTTATCTTATCATTACATTTGCCACAAATGTCCACTTGGATGGACTGATTCAATTCTGGTGGTCACAAGTCAAATGTTACTATGACCTCTGAACTCATGATGATTGTGACAAAACACGATGGCCATAATTCAAGAAATGATACATCACGATATCACACAGAAATCTAATAGGATAAAATGTGATTACATAAGCTAGAAGGTCAAAGGTCAACTTCACTATGGCATCATCATTTTTATAATGTCACCACTTTTCTGTCCATTATTTAGCACCAACTTAAAAACTGAAGGGTGGATTGTGACAATAGATTAGAATTTTAGATTTGGTCGAATATTTAATTGGTGACCAACACAGTAGCAGTATATATCAGTACAGTATCTATTATAATAACCATGGTTGCCCACCTTGAAACTGTAGTGACTGTAGAGATATCCTGTGCTGAGTGATTATAGAGATATCATGTGCTGCTGTGTTGAGTGTGCTGTGTGAGGCACTCACACAGGATTTTTCTTTTAGCTTATTTTCAGCAGCATCCATATTTGAAGCATGCTAGTACACCCTGTGCTCATTGGTTTTGCTGATATTGATCCTCAGATGATTTTCATTGCACAATGAAATGAAGCTCTCTACCAGTCTTTTGTCAACTTCTGTGAAAATGAGCATATTTCTCACTGGATATTATTCACTGGAGTCATACAGGCCAATACAGTGATGATTTCCATGTCACCAAGAGCTTTACTTAATACCTAATTCCTTCAAAGGCTTAACTACATGACGTATATCATATGAGTCTAGAGAGACATGGATTTTTGCCTTCCTTCCTCAGTCAAGTGTTCTGTCACTGGAGGAGTGACAGTGCTCGTTTTGTTCCTGGTCTTTTGAGGTCCCCTTTAGCTGATGTCTTTTCTCCTTAAATCCATGTAGGGGCTGCTTCAGAGAACAGAAATTATATATGTCAATACATGATACATGATGAGTGTGAAACGGCTGCATTCAAGGTGCAATGTCATCAACATCATCAACATCATCAACGTCATCAATGTCATCAACACTCGCTCCCTGTAAACTCACTATGCAATGCCCAAAAATTGACTTTGAACTACAGAGCTGGCAGAGTAAAGTCTGTCTTATTTGCAGGCCAACTGATTTGGACATTTGCGTTCACACTAAATTCAGGGTAGCAGTGCATGTCTTTTCCTCCACTCCTGCCCCTCACCACCTCTTTTTTCCCATCCAGGTAAACATGATAGTAAAGTATTCACTCTCTCCCCGCAAGGTTCTTAATGGCTCCATCCACCATGCAGAGGTTTTATAAAGCCCACAAGTTACAGTAAGAAATGGATTAAAAATAGATTCTTGGCCCATGTGCAAGTTTTTTTTTTTTAACGTTTGCTTTATTTATTTTATCTTGTAATTAATAGAGTCTATACAACTGAACGTTTCTGTTGTTATTTGGCAATTATTTGATATCATAGAGACTGTAAAAAACCCTCCTGAGACTTTCTGCAACTTGTTATGCAAAGGGAGAAATAAGGGGACAAAGTCCATGTCGGGATCAGGCCATGGTGGATGGATGAGTCAACAAAATGGTTGCAATGCTCGTCTGACCCTAATGTAGTACTTACTGTAAATCAAAACATGATCCTCCCCTAAGTTCATATGAACCTAACCGAACCACAGTAGATTTGTCACATCAAAACATTAGTGTATATTCTGATCAATGACTGATTTCTGATCGTTTGGGAAGGCACAGACATTTCATTTTTTGATCCTTTTCCTGGTGCCAATAAAACTTAGATTCTACTGGAGTTCATTTAACTGACCTGAAAAGTAAAGTTAAGTGACTGAACACTGCACTGTCATTATGATGTTGTCTAAGAAAATAGCATTTACAATTGTTTTTTTTCTTTTACACGTGCTTTATGCTTTGCAAGATAAGGGCAGCATACGCTGTTGCAGTATGACATGGAGCCTTTGTTGGATGCCCTCTATGCATGGCAGTGATGTGTTGAAAACCTGAATTTATTATTTATAGTGAGTCCAAGATATTTAAAGCTGCTCACCTGTTCTACTGTCTCACAGTGGATGGTGGTGGATTTCAGTCCAGTGTAGAATGTGTTTTATGTACTGGTGACCAGATCAGCTGCAGCTAGTTCTCACTGCACTGTTGTGATAAGTGAGAAATAGAGTTTTGAAAAGCTGTAACAGAATTATTTTCTTTGAGGAGTGAGAGTATGTGGTGATGGGTAAAGGAATGATGGTTTATAACCTCTCCTTAGACTAAGGCCATTCAAAACAGGTGTAAACACCTTTGCCTTCAGGCACGGCCGTTCAGCATGTTGAATGAACCAACATTTTCTGTTAACTTTAGCTTTAAAATAGAGCTCAGTACACACTTTTAATAGTCTCTTAATGTCATGTATTGCTTATGTCCTGGCTTGATGGGAACCATTATACAAGCGTGTATAGACTCAGGTGGACATCCTGTCCAGTATGATAGCGGCCAAGTCGCACATACTTGGAGTGTGTGTTTTTGTCTTTTCTTTCTTAACTCTCCACATGTGTCTATGTTAGTGTAACCTGTCTGCACCGCCTGCCAGGTCAACCTTAGAACCTCAGACTAAACACAATGCAAAGTCATCCTGGTCAGACACTGGGTACACACACACTTACACACACAGGAAGCCCTGTTTGATCCCTGTTAAAGTCAGTCGAGGGTGTTACATGTTTGCAGTTCACTTCAGCCCCATCAAAATGCGCCATTGGAAATTTACAGGCCTTTCAGTGGCACAGTGGGGCCATATAAACACACTCGTGCACCAGTATGTGCGCACACTCACACACACACTACAGACGCTCACGTTGTCAAATCCCTGTTACCACCTAGAGCCAGGAGTTTGATTCAGCCACCTATGGTGCCAGGATCAGGCGCCTGTTGGGTCACCCTGTCTGCCCAGTGTGTGTGTGGTGTGTGGCCTGCACATTCCTGACTCTGGTGTCATCTCTCTCATCAGACATTTCCCAGCACATAAACCACCACTGACACATGTTTATTTATGAAGCTTAATTAGCTGCTATTTCACCATGCTGCCATGGCTGACCTTATCTCTCTCATTCTCTCTCATTCTCTTTCTCTTCTCTTTCTCTCTCTCTCTCTCTCTCTCTCTCTCTCTCTCTCTCTCTCTCTCTGTCTCTATCCTAACAGATGTAGATGAGTGTCTGGACAACAACGGTGGATGCCAGCAAGTGTGTGTCAACACCATGGGGAGCTACGAGTGTCAGTGCACAGAGGGTTTCTTCCTCAGTGACAACCAGCATACCTGCATCCATCGCTCTGATGGTAAGACTGGAACAGAGGGAGTGTCTTTTTTTACCCTCCTGTTCCTGAAAATGAATCCCTTGAGTGAAGCAATGAGAACATACTGAGCATTGTCTAAACTACAGTGTTTTAGGTTTTGTGGTAAAATGATCATTTGACATCGACATGAGGCTGTGACATTACAGATGGAGCAGATTCATGGCAAGTGATTATAAAAAATATGGACAGATGGGTGCTGCTTTGCTCTTGTTGGTACAGAATAAAATGAAGTGGTATAATTTTCCCTTTGTCAATGACATGCTAATGCAGAGGTCTTGTCTTATTGTATTGTAAAGAACTGATTGTTGAATGCACTTTTATAAAGGCTTGTTTTTCCGTGAAAAAGATCTTAGAGGCGTGGATGATTTAAGAGTCGGTTTCTGTTTGTTTGTTAGTTGTTTGGTTTTTCATGGTTTGTTAGCAGGATTACACAAAAACTACTGAACAGAATTCCATGGAAGAGTGGGTCTTGGTCAAGAATAGACCCCATTAACCTTTGGTGTGGATTTGGACATAGGGAGATTTTCAATAATATATTTCATTTACTTGTCTGGGAATAATGCATGGATATTGATAGAAAAAAATCAGGTGTATTTAGGTTTGCTTCTATCTATGAGTAAGTACAGAGGGGGACTGGCCTTGGTTAAGGTATGCTCTCTAGTGAGCTCTAGTTGTGAGCATATAATTATGTATTTATCAGTCTGTTAGGCTTGAATTCTTTATTGGCATAAAACATCCCTTCAGTAATGGTTTGTGTTTTTCTTCGCTTTTATAAGTAAGTGAAAAAAAAAGTCAGATGTCCAATGAACCCAACCCTATCTGGATCATGTGGTGGCATGGGACTTGAGATCACTGACATCATCCAGGTCATCATTGCTTGGTCTGTCACCCTCCACTCCCACTGCTCCCACAGGGGCAGGGACAGACCCTGGGTGTGATATGTGACTTGTGTCATGCATGTTTGACATCCATTTTTTTTTTTTTTTTATCTCCCTCATCCCTCCACACACACTTTCTCTAAGTACAATACACAGGCATGTAGCTTTGAATGGGGACAGTGTTGCAGTCAAGTTCGAAGATAGATTAGAGGACAGTCATGTGTCATCTTTGTAATGACACAAAAGTTAGACTCTGGAGGAATGTTGTAAGGGGGAGATGAGAGAGATCAAATGCTGTAGAGGAAGAGGTGCCAACAGAGTGACCTCTCCTTTATCCTCTCCCTCCTTACCCCTGCTGCTCACTCGTGAAGGCACGTTAGGAGCCAGTGTCAGGATGTTAGAGGATCCTCTGTGGAGACGTTCAGAGAAAGAGGTGAAAGAGATGCAGAAATAGAAGTGTGTTTGCACACTGGAAACCCCATAAACCAGCATGTGAATATATTTCCCTTTCCCCCCCTCACTGCTTCGTCTTTCAAAACTATTTCTGAAAGCTTCGGGACAGCTCACAAGGGGGGAAACAAATTCAGGTGACAGCCATTTAGAGTTGTTTTTACTTTTTATGGTGGATTAACAATGTTTTGCCACCAAGTGAGTCCACAAATTCCCACACAGATGAAAAGCTAAATGGGAAATCACGTAATTGAAATACTGCCTCTTTAAAAGTTAATTTAAACTTCTTACGCTTTGAAAAAGGCTAAAGGTATAGTTAAGAAGTAAATCAAAATAAAATGTGATTTCTTTACAATTACTAGCAAAGATTTCTAGGTCCTCAATATCTGTCTACCCCTCTTCTTTCTCCTATATGTATTCTACATCAAAGCAGTGACTGTGTTCACATGGGTAACTCCTACTCCTGTCAGAGGGATGTTCACGGTAAACAAGCAGTGAAGATGTCTGTGGTATATTCCTGTTGCCCTGCTCTGGCAGGCTGTTCTGAGCTTTTAACCACCACCACACAGCCCTCCACCCGTCCAAAGATCCTCAATCACACTCTTGTCTCCTGCACAGGAATAGCAGCAGCATCCTGCCTCCCCACAGGAATCTCCTTGCACCATTTCTTTTCCATCTTCCTATGGCTGACAGCCCTCCCTTCTTCATCTTGTTTCTTCTTCACTTCACTTTCTTTATATAACTGGATTGAAACTTTTTCTTCTTTCTCCTCTCTCTCTCTCTCTCTCTCTCTCTCTCTCTCTCTCTCTCTCTCTCTATCTCTAACAGATGTCTCTCTCTCCCTAAACCAGATTAAGACCTCTCACACTTCAACACAGCTGTATAAAAACGACAAAATACAAAGAGTCACAGACATACTGTGCAATATCAAGCATTTTATATCATTAGCATTTTAACCATCCAGTCAAGAGTATACTGTAGATGTGAATTCAGAGGAGCTTTGCTCATGTCTGATGTAGCATGTCAGCCCCTAGTGCTACTGTTGTTGAAGTACATATACTTTATTGTAGTATACCTCACTACATGTCAGACATTACGAGTTACTTTTCAGAGTGATTCATGAAAACATGATAAGGACATAAATCAGTGGCTTGGACTAAACAGGCCTGAATTTCATTACATGACTTGCTAATGATGATGATTGCCTTCTTGGTCATAATGAGACTTAGTGAAATTTAAATGGTAAGCAGATTTTGGATTTTGATTCATATTTAGCATCCAGCAATATATATCTTCATGCTAATAGCAGGCAAATTCATGTAAGGCCAGGTTATACATTAATGTGAGAATGTGCTCATTCCCCTGCTCATAAAAGGCAGACATGCTGTTTGATCTTTAGTGCCTCTAAGAGTAAGTATGAGAGAGTGAGGTGTGTGTACTGTGTGCATACAGTATATCAATGGAGATTGCAGGTCTTCTGGAGTTGGTAAAACTTGTCGCCAAATTCCTGTCTCGTCTTTTTTCACTGTGGGTGACCTCATCATGTTGATCTCCAACCACCTGTAGAGAGCTCATTATGACAGAGCTTTGTGCTTATATGAGTGTATCCTGCTGAAGACATTAGGCAGGAAATATAGACGGGTTGTCCACTGATGATCTCAGCTTGACGTGTCATACTTGTCATAACTGCAAATTCAGGGAGTTCAGGGCTATAACCAACTCCTTGAATTCAGGAGATACAAATGATTACACACATGACTGTTATATGTATTTCTGTAGGGCAGTGTGTGTGTGAGAAAGTGAGAACTGAAATGTTACTTTACATAGGGTAAGTGTCAGCTTGCCACTCATTTATTTCTCCTTGACACTCCCCTGGGGGATAATAAAGTCTAGTAACAATTGTTTGTTCCATTATGGTGTGTTTCCACTCTGTTGTGCTTCACAGCTTTGTCTGAAACACATCCAGGCGAGAACCAAGTCCTTGGCCCACAAGTTCCCAACCTCAAGTAGGGAAACAGCTCTCAGAGCAAATGTTGCTGATCTGTCATGATGTGGGAGAACTATGAGCACTTGAGTCAGGTATGGCTCACAAGCCCAATGGCGACATGCACACAGAATGTAGAAGCTCATTTCCATTTTGGGGAAATTTGAGAATCTCTAAAATGAAGGATCTGGCTTATTATTGAATGTCTTGGGTTACCTGCTCCCCTCTGAAATCAGACAAAAATTTCCACTAAGTTCATGCCAGCAATAATTTTAGTGTCTGTGTTATTGAGTATGAACAGTGAATGCCTCTTTTAATGCAACTGATGCCTCCAAGTTGACCAGGTCTGTATCCATGTCAGATTTATTAATTCTGCCTTTCGGACAATGTAGCCCCAAGCTAAAACAGAGTGAACACAATACGCTTGTAAATTCTTCTCTGAGCTCGACACCAAAATTCCTGGCAATAACAAAATTGGCAGTAAGTTGGGAATTTTAAACACCATCTCATGTGGAAGCCATGCCTGGCGCTCCAAGAGAATGTTTGGTTGCAGGACTGTCTGTGAACTGTGAAACACAATGACTGGACAATTCTTAATAATGGACCGTGAACAAGAAAAACAAACCATTATGATGAAAAAACAATTGAGAAGGAATCCATAATATTCCCGACTGTCAGTTTTGTTTGATTTCCAAGTTCCATCTTTTAGATGCCCTTCTTGAGTTTTTCCTGGTGGTTGATCAGCCCAGTGGGTATGGGTGTAGAGCAGTGGGGAAACAGAGGCTGTGGGTGATTTATAGGCCAAGTCGGCAGAGATGAAAACGGCCTGTCAGCAGCTCCTGGGAGGCTATATATAATGACAGGGATTACAATTAACAGGAGGCTGATACATGGTGCTCCAACATGCAGGGTAGTTAAAAGGCACTTCTGGATAGAGTAGCAGCTGGTAATGTGAACTGCATGAAATGATGAAATTTTAAGATACAGATATAAATTATTTTCACTATTTTGAGTCATGTAAACCAGTATTAGCGTTAAAGTAGTCATTACATTTTTACATACTGCTTATGAATGCTAAATGGGGGATATGAGGTGTTGCCATTCTTTGAAATAAAATGAAAGTTCACAAAGTTATACAGTGTGCTATGTGCTGACAGAGAGGGGAAGGCAAAGAGAGCAATGGATTGTGGGATCAGGGGATGGGGGAGTTGTGCGTGTTTTGGGAGAGAAAGAGAAAAATAAACAGAGATACAAACATAGTGGAGTGGACCAATGCACAAGTTTATTTGGAGTTGCGAGGAGAGGAAGCAGGCTGAGGCAACTCACACACACACACACAAACTTGCACACACAGACACACACCTACAGACACAGATGTATAGACACATATACATGCACAGCAACTCACACACACACATGCACGCACACACGCGCACGCACACAAACACACACACGTGCGCACGCACACACACACACACACACACACACACACACACACACACACACACACACACACACACATATACACGCACACACCGACATGCACATGAAGGAGGAATTCTCACTTTAAACAAACCAAAGCAGGAAATTGGTAGTACAGGGAGCTTTTAAATGACAGCCCAGGGGCACACGGGAACTCTAAGTACAGGGAACTCTGTCTACCTGACTGTTATCGTCATCACTTACAAACCTCATCAAAAGCTAAAAACACTTCACCTGCCATACACCTAAACATTTAGAACTCTACCCGTCTGTCAGATACTGTAAATGCTCACCAGGTCTAATTAAAGAAAAACGTGTGTAAAAACACGTCATTAGGTGAAGTGCCCTGATTTAATCTTCTATATTCTAGTTTATTACAAGTTCCTACAAGTCATAACTTTGGTCAACAAACTCTGTCTGTCAGTCTGGAGTTTGACTTTTAGATACCATAACTAACATGTCTGCATTAACTCCCTTGATCCTAAACTACTTCTGTCTTTTGTTTTGTTTTGATGGAGAGACCTTGAATTTCCTCCGGGATCAATAAAGTATCTATCTATCTATCTAGACCCCTGGTGGCAAAAATACTGTCTCAAATGAAAAAGAACAAATTTTGGTGGTGAGATGATCTTTCAATTACTGTAGATTTATTTAAAACAAAAAGAGAAACCTTTTTGCTTTTGCTAGAACAAAAAGAGCAGTTTTGTTTTTAGAAAGGAGGATAATTAGTTTTGTTGACTGACATTTATAGCGTTAACGTACATTGGATCATGTGAAAGTGACTGCACTTGAACACACCACAAAGACTGCAAACAGTGGCTAGCTAGCGTGTAAGTTCTGCGCCTGCATGAGATAAATTATCTCTCATTATTACCAGGTGGCAGGATTCTGTATTAGACATTCAAAAAAAGGGAAACCACAGAGGTGAAGGAAAGCATAAGGAGAAACCACACTAAATGGTAGAAGAGTGGATCCTACCGCGACAAACTTGAAGGACTTCTGCTTCTCATGCACTGATCTGCTGAGCTGAACAGCCCCAATCAGAGTGATTCCTCTCACTAACGTGCTGTGCTGCCAATTCAGTGTTTCCAATCGACCAAAAAGCAGCCAACAGGGACCAACAGGGACCAACAAGGACCAAAAAGTGCCAACAGTGCGAGACATGCTGCAGAGTTGCTGGTCTCATATTCAATGTTTGTCCTGTCCACAATCTCAGGACAAAGTGCCCTCTGTTTGTGCTTTGTGTTAATGTTCTCCTCCAGAGGCCCTGGTGTGAGCAGGTGAAGTCCTGGTGCTTTTGTGTGTTTTTGGTGTGAATTACATGATTAGTTCTTGTTGTGTGTTAGTGTGTCAGACAAGGATCTGTGTGGCTTCTGTGTGAAGCTTTTTTATGGCCGAGGCTTTGGTGTGAACCTTCCTTGAAAAATCGACAGTCTGTAGGAAGCCCAGCATACACACACATATATATGCTGGTTCAACAGAGCATGTTAGGGGTGCTGAAAGTGACTCATGTTTCCCTTCCTTCATTTTATAAATACTTTGTTTAAATATTATTCCATCGTGTGAGTGTAAGTTTGAAAACAAGCTCTAATAACCTAGCAATCTCTCTCTCTCACTCTCTCTCTCTCTCTCTTTATGGTAAATATGAGTTATTTACCTGTGCGCAAAAGGTGGAATCCATGTTTTTATTCTCAGTTCAGCTCTTTTACCCACTTGAAGCTGCCTCCGCTATATTTTTAGGTTGGAGTTTGTCTTTGGTCAGTGGAAATGTTTAGTACGAGGGCGTGGAGCTGACCTGGTGTATAGCACACACACACACACACACACACACACACACACACACACATAAAGTAAACGTCCTCCAGTCCCATCATTTCCCAGCCTTTTACAGGAAACTGACATCTGCCTCCGCCGGAACCGGTCTGACACACACACACTCACACACGCTTTGTAGTCATACTATTTCAGTTAACAAGGGCTGTGTGAATCAGACAGTTCCCCAAAAGTCTTTCCTCTCTTCAACATTAGCAGCTGGTCTCTGTTAACATAACACACTGAACTCTGGTTCGCCTGCTATCTGGCCTCAGATGTACAAGATGCCTCATTGCGGCTGTAGCTATTGGTCAGAGGTCACAACTTTTTCGTCCACGATACAGATTACGATACCGGGGCTTTTGGTATCAGCCGGTACTAAGTAATCTCATGTGTTAAAAAAGTTTTGAACAGCTGTTTATACCACTAAAGCTGTATGGATATGATATGACTGCTATGTCTGTTGTATGATCTGGCTCAGTTAAAACTTTGCAGAGAATGATTACAATGCAACATTCTTTAATAATCTATTTTGAAAGTCAGTCATAACTGAAAGAGAGCAAATAAAGAAATCTAGAAATAAATAACTATTCCTTCGAAAACTGTTAAAGTGCAGCCACTTTTTAAATAAAACAGTTTAAAAGAGTGTTGCACCAGCAACTTCAATAAATCTAGGAAAAAATAATTCCCTTAAAACGTACTCATGGAACTCGATCTAAAAGTACTGTCAACCTGTCGATGGCCCAATTTTAAAGTTATGAATCGGTTGAGTGAAGGTTTGAAAAAAGGTTTGGCTTTTGTATGGACAGAAATTTGGATAAAATGCAAGCCAGTTGTAAGCTCTGTTGAACAATGTTTAAGTACAGTTGTAGCATGACAAATTTGTGTTCACAGAAGGGGAAACCTGTGCAGATTACTATGATGCCAGTAAAGCCTGCACTAGCAAGAACATGCAAGACAAAGACAGAGAGATTAAACACTTTTTCTTGCCACAACTCTACAAGATCTAAATTAATCATGACATCTAGACCAATTTTATGCTAAGGACTTACAACCTCTCTGCTTTTGAATGTATTTCTATCATTAGCTGTATTCTGTGACTGCTGGAAACACAGTGAACACTATTAAGTTAATCCAACTTTTGAGTTTGCTGTCAGTAGTAAAGATTTGTCTGACTGTTAATCATAGGAGTGATTTTATACACTGATTATTACTAGGAAGCAGAGGATACAGACAGTCAGGGACGTCCAGCTCAGAGAGACCCTGCACATGGAGATTTAGGCAGCAGGACAGTTGTTGCTCAGATCAAGGATGAGACAACAGGTATGTCTTTATACACTGTTGTATAACTACTTATATATGTACTTTATACACCTTTGAGCGTTTAATCAGGATCTTCTTGTTGTAGCTTGATCAGATGGGACTCCATCCTGAATCAGTAGGATTAACTGGAGATTGTTGTTTAACTGGTTGAGTATTGAGTGAAGAAGTTTCCAATGCTGTAGTTACTCAATCCACCAAAAATCAGCAAAGGAAATGACTCTCCTGCTGAGGGATACAGTAATAACTTCAGGTTATCAAAAATCAAAAACCTGAGAATCAAATTATTCTATATTGCTGCCATTGTGTTTTTTTTTTTTCATTGTGAAAATGATGTTCAAGTATATGAGGTTTGAAAAGCAGAAAAATGAATGTTATTTGATTTTTAAATATCACAATTCTGTCTTTAAACGTACCTTTATAAATGGCAAGAAAACCCTCTTGGGCAAACAAATATTAATTATTAACAACAATGAATTATTCCCAGGAGGAATAATTTTAAAACCTTATAAGCTGGTTGTAGGTTTCTTCGTAGTGGCTGTCCTTTATGATATTTAAATTTATTGTGCTGTGAGCAGAGAAGAGTTCTGTCAAGACAGTTTGTTAGATTCTAGTGGTTGTTAGTGTTTCTCAAAATTACGACCACATTTCCCGGTACACCGTGTTGCTTTCAGCCACAAAGGGGAATCTGCTACATGTCCCCTCTTTCTGTTAGTGCTCAGGTCATGTCCAGCTTCTTTCATGATTCACTTAAGGGGAAGATAAATGTGGATGGTATTTTTGGTCCAGGTTTCACAACCATTCACTGCTAAGCTTTAGTACTGTTTGGTCCAGAAGAGTGTGACCTGCTGCCTGTTTAGTGCTTTAATTCTCCAGGTTTTCCTCCACAGTTCACCTGACAGAGCACAATGTTTAATACAACCAAAAGCTGATAATGCTCCAGCTTTGTGTTGTCTGTTTTACGGTTATTATGTTTGAAAATGAAAGTTGACTTTATAAACTGATGTTAAGACCCACAGTCCTTCTTCTGTAACCTACCCCAACTTCACACATAGCACAGTAAAATAGACCAAAAGAATGAATGTGTGTGTGTGTATGTGTGTGTGTGCGTACGTACGTGTGTGTGTGTGTGTGTGTATGTGTGTGTGTGTGTGTGTGTGTGTGTGTGTGTGTGTGTGTGTGTGTGGCGCTTGTTTCCTCTAGTATTTGAAGAGGAGATTGGGGAGGGTTATTAGAAAGGCACAGTCCGTATTTAACAGAGTTCAATGCAGCCAGTTGAAGAAAAGCTCTCATTGAAATTCATGGCTTAGCACCTATAGCACCGAGGTTTGAGCAGACCAGTGAGAGAGACACAGCGTCTGACAGATTTCAATTAAAATGGCATTTACAAGAGCATAGATGGCAAAGTGGTGGGAGGAGGGGATGACAAATGTGGAGAGATATTTTTTTTGTCTGGTGAGCTTTTCACTCCAACACTTAAATAATATTTTGTCACATTTCATGATTTAGTCTGGATGTAAGACTCTTCGACTCTTTCTGACTAATGAACAAATTGCCTTGGTTGGGTTTATTTATCCAGATTTTTAGAGTTAATGAAAACCTTAAGCACACATAAACGTTGCCATGCAAATTCTGAGCCTCTAAGAAATGAAATGGTTTCTTCTTAAATGGGAAAGAAACGTTCTAGAAGGGGAAGAGATTTGTTTCTCTAATGACACATTTAAAGTCCTATATTATGTCTATTATAGGTTCATACATCTATTTTGGTTGTCTACTGAAAAACATTTACATGTTTTGATGTTCAAAAAACAAATTATTTTTCTCACAATGCCTATGACAGCAGCACCTAGGTTCACCTCGTCTGAACGCTCCATTCTATTGCCTGTATCCCTTTAAGAGCCCTTAAGAGATCAGATTTTTGGTCTTCACACTGGTAGTTTGACATGTCTTGGCCCCAAGGCCCCACTCCCGAAGAAAGCCCAGTCTGCATTGATCGGTACTGCCAACCATGTTCCTGCTATAACTCTACCTGTGTTTTTGCAACCATGCTGGGAATGTTGATGAGGACAGTGAGTACAGACGTGATATCAGAACTTTCAATGCAGAAATGAGTGCTTTGATACTTTCACAATTTTACTATAGCATCTAGACCTGATTTCTGATCAAAACAGACATGGAAAATCTCCCTCCCTTTAAAAAAGTGGAGTTCTATATGGGAGGCTTTGTTCCTACAGTATGACACTTATTATGCCTACATGTGTGAGCACACACAGGCATGCACATAGTCATCAGTGTGTGCACACACACATGCTCTCTTATTACAGGACATAGAGATGCCTGCTCTGTGTTTGTTATTGATTGTGTCCTTAGTAGATTTAGATAACATGGTGATGTGTGGACACATTTTTTAAATGGTGTTTTATTTGTATCATGTATTTATATACATAGTTATTTTTTGTATAGTAGCTTAAAATTTTGAATATTGCACCATCTTCAGAAGTTAACATTTTCTTCACAGTTGAGCAGAACTGTGAAATCTCTCTTTCTCCCTGGTGAGGAGATCAGGTTGTGAGACTGGCGTTCAGCATCACCTCATTCCTCATCAGCCTCAGAGGAAACAGGGAGGAGAGCAACTGTAAGGCTCTAAATTATCCATCTCTCTCTCTCTCTCTCTCTCTCTCTCTCTCTCTCTCTCTCCCTGTTCTCTTCCACATTCCTCTCCTCCTTATTCAGTTTTCCTCCCTCTATCTGCCTGTCTTTCACTTCATTCCTCCTCTATTTCTGTCTCCCATTATACTCTGCCAGTCAGACTCGGGTGTAACGCTGCACGAGTCAGGTTGAAATAACATGGCTGTGATATGCTTGGACCTCATCTGGAGTCAGAGCTCCTGAGAGAGTGAGAGGGAGATGTGTGGAAAGGTGGATAAAGAAAGGCAGAGAAAGTGAGAGAGAAAGACAGACAGAGAATAATAAAAGAGACAGAGCGACTGTGTGAGAGACAGACTGTGTCCTGGGGGCTCTTACTGGGCCATGAAGACATGTCTCAGTATTTTATCTGGACCTGCTGGGGCTCCCAGTGTGGAGCTTCAGTAGTTGTAAACCTGCTGACCTCCCCAATCTAAACAAAGCTGCACACTGAGCTGGAAAGAAGAAATGGCAGCCTTCTCTCTACCCTTTCATTGCTAATTGAAGAACTGCCGTCAAAACTGAGCTAAGGTGGGTTTCTATTCACCTATTTAAAAGAAGAAAAAAGTAGAATATTTAAGAATATCACAAAATATTGGAAAGATGTTTTTTATACCTTGCTGTGATGGAAACGTTGAATATTATTAGGCTATACCGAGATACAGCACACACATTTCCTCTTGGAAACAATCTATAAACTTGAAGATTGGGAGACAATATCTGAAATAATTCTTCTTACTGTTTATTCCTTCAAGGAGGTTCTTATTTCAGTACATTTTAAGAAAATTTCTGTACACAGACATTTTCTCAGCATTTTTAACATTATTCTACAAAATACCAGATATTATCATCAATGTTGCAGAGGTGTTGAGAGTTGAATTTTATAGAGAAGACTGTTTTTATGACACAAAAGGTGACCATGTAATGCTCACATAACACTTCCTGCAATTAATTTAATGCAAGCCAGTCTCAAGCCTTTGTAAAACTGATTACTGATCAGTTGGTCATGCTTTTATAAATGAAATCATGGTCAATGTAATTTGGCTTTTTTGACAGGAGTTAACAAAAAGAACCTTCAATGTCAAAGCGAAAACTGATTTCTATGAAGTAATTAATCCCTTTAAAGTGACTGACTTATTTCAACAGCGGTCTAGCTTAAGCAGCTGAGATGGGAGAGACTGCATATAACAACTCTTGCCCAGGTTCTTCACCAATCAAAGCTTTATGGGAGAGTGGCAAAGCCACTGTTGAAGAAAGCTCATTAGATCTCAACTAGAGTTCACCCAAAGACATGGGAGATTCCAAAGTCAACTGGAAGAAGGTTCTTGGCAGACATTAAACACTGCACATCCCCACAAACACACTATGCCCACCATGAAGCATTGAGGTGGCAGCATCATGCTGTGGGGGCGCTTCCCAGCAGCAAGCCCTGGAGGGCTTGTAAAAGTAGAGGGTAAAATCAATGCAGCAAAATATAAGGAAATCCGGGTGGACAACCTGATTCAGTCTGCAAGAGAACTACGACTTGGGAGAAGATTTATTTTCCAGCAAGACAATGACCCGAAGCATGCAGCGAAAGCTAGACAGAAATGGTTTCAAGACCACAAGTTGAATGTTCTGGGGTAGCAGAGTCAAAGCCCAGACCTCAATCCAATAGAGAATTCGTGGCTTGACTTGGAAAGGGTTGCTCACGCCCAATCCCTGTGCAAAGAATAATAGACTAAAATGTGCAAGCCTTATGCAGTCACTTTTTTAGATTATGTATGTTTAATTAATTGACATTACTTTGTGTAAATCTGTTTTCACTTTGACATAAAAGAGCTGTTTTTTAAAATTCTTGTAAAAAAAAAAAACTACATTGACTGTGATTACATTTATAAAAGTGATAAAAAGGGAAAACATCCAAAGGGGGGTGTATACTTTTTATAGTCACTGTAACAGTGTTTTTTCTGTCTGAAAATTATAACACACACATGCACACACACACACACACACACACACACACACACACACACACACACACACACACACACACACACACACACACACACACACACACACTCACGCACACACACTCACATACACAGTCAAGTGTTCACAGTGTCTCTGCCATATGTTTTGCCTTTTATGTCTCAGTTTTCCAAATGTTCAAAAGCAAAATTACCCAAATATCTAATAATCCAACATTTTCTTTTCAAAAAGTCCTTTAGGATTATGTTCTGAGTTGTGAAGGAGTCTTGGAGGAATTATGCAGGCATTGTGCATGATAATGGATTGATTAATGGATTGTCCTGCTGGACGTTGACCTTTATTTCTACATGACTGTGTCTATTTATTGTTTTTCTGTCTCTATCTGTGTGTCAGCAGGTTAAAACTTACACTGAGCTAAACAGAGCTCGACATTAGATCTGGCTGAATATGTATCCAGGGAGCCATGTGTGTTATTCAGGTCTGACAGGTAAACGTGTCAGTGAGCTACAGGCTTCATCACGTCGGACACGTAGAGAGGCCACAGTTCGTGGTCGGCACTCTGTTTGTTGTTTTAGGCTCAATTGTGCTGAGCCCAGGCCTGTGTCCACCTTCTCCCTCTGCCTCAGTTTATTTAACTTCTCCCAGGTTTAAATTGGTTGTACGTACTCTGCTTTCTTATGAGTATAGTTTTCAAACAGGGTCAGTGCATGCTGTGGAAACAGTTAAAAAAAACTTATTTTTTGTCATGCCCTGGCTTCATTGCGCTACTAGTTTTCTGAATTGTACCAAGTCCAGATTTGCCTGTGCATCAGTACCTACCCATTTAATGTTTCCTGAAATATATTTGAGAATTCTACAATGGTGAACAGAGGGGCAGATTTAGTTTAATCTTTTGTTTAACATGTACATTCACAATTTCCTTTAGCTCCTTTGATTTTGGACTTTGATGGAATGGTCCTGTTAGAAGTGGACTGCTCGAATGGCAGAGTTAAAGAAAGGATTTTCTGTTGTTGAAGGAGACTCTCTAGTGGGAATGGCACCCTAATGAGGTACTCGAAACTCTCATGGGCCCCATGAAGGGACATTATTCACCATGGGGACCAGGGAAGAGGTGTGTCTTTGAACCAAATGTAGATAAAGTGTGTTGAGTTCTACCACACAAATGCAGATCCTAAGAAGTAAGAATGCAAAGTAAAGCTCAGTAGAGAGTATACCCCTGCCAAAGCCCCACAGTCCCCTTTAATTCAATCAGTTTAATCCAATATCAAACTGGGTATTACTGAATAAGTATAACATAAGCATAACTGCTTTACCATAATTTAAACTCATCAGATCTGTAACAGCCAACCATTATGACAACAAAACAATGTAGATGAAATCATAATCTCACACTAAAATGAAAAAGGGCCTTTTAATCATTGCAGAATGCTGTTTATCCATGATGCACACCTATTTTGCGAGTTTAGCTGCTGTTAAATTGTTACTGCTTGCCTGTTTAGTCATACAACTAATGTTAGCTGTCTAAGTATTTCATCTACTCAAATCTAATTAGCAACAAAATGTTCAGCCCTGGGTTGTCAGGTATGAAAAATACCTTGCCACGCCATTCCCAGCTGTCAAATCGGCAGCATCAATTTCTGATGCCACCATTTGCAGCCATGGTTGGCTACCCCTCTTATCACTTAAGGCTGTGTTGGTTGGGCAGAGTCTAACATCTATCTGCATTCAACTCATTCACATTTAGCTACTGACGACTGAAAATGCCAATCAATGTAGATGATATGGCCATACCTACCTGACAATTTTTACAGGAATCTTGAAAATATGCAGAAACAAATAAGACTTCACCTTTGGGTTCACAGGGACTTTAGATGAAAGTGAGAAAAATTCTGGGATCAATTCCTTTCTCCAGATCTGCAACAAAAGGGATATTCTGGGCTGAAACAAATCCTCCATCCAAACTTGGTGGAAATCCCTTCAGTAGTTTTGGGTGAATCTTGCTGACAAACCAACAGACCAACACAGCCGACAAACAAAGACATGGGTGAAAACACAACCTCCTTACTTGGCATTAGTAAAAATGACAATTAAGTTAATCATGGTGCTCGGATTTGTTTGGAGACCATTCTCAAGTACAGTGAAACTGAGTGATGGCTGTTTTAATTCATTCTGTTGCTGTAGCACCTGCACTGCTGGATGGAAGAGCAAATACATTCATTGGTCACCAGTATTTTTTAGCTTTATGGCTTTATTGATAGCACAGCTGAAGAGGGTGACAGGCAACAGGGCAAGAGAGAGGGGGAGTGACATGCAGTAAAATCCACTGCAGAGCCTCAGCACATGGGACGCCCACTCTACCAACTGAGCTAAACGGCGCCCCAGTTGCTCCACTTTTTATCTTGTTTTAGGCCATACTTTTTGAGAGACTTTTGCGGTCTAGGTTGATCTTGCAATTATCTTTTACTCTGATACAGGACTTTCGTCATCAGTTTGGATTTAACCTGCCTGTTTGAACTGTTGTCAGCTTGTGGCTCAGTTCCTAGCCACCAAATGGAAGAGTGTTGGAGAAACTTCGATTTATGGTGAATCCACCTATTAATGGTTTTTCCTGGGCCTGATCCCTGGCTATGGGTGTTCCTGAAAAGAGCATGTAACTTGGTCAGTGCAGGGGATAGGTTATGGTCTGCTGCAATGGTGGCTAGCTCCAGTTAGCTCAAACGACACAGCAGGCAACAGGTGGGATTTCCGCACATACTTTTATTCCACTGTTAATTTCACAGACCATACCAAGCCAGGTCCTTACGGCACTAGTTATCACACACATCCAAAGGGGGGAAAGCGGGTCTTCACTCCGGTGGCGGCATTGCTAGGCATGGTGGCGCGGAAGTACAACTACTCTTCTTCTAGGTACAGGTTACATTATCCACTAAACAAAAGGAGGCGCCACCTAGTGGCCTACATTCAATAACCCCGACAGTTATAAGCAGTTTATGATTAACATTGAATGCTCTATCATGAAAATGCCCACTGATCATTGATGAGTCTGATGATTCAGCTGCAATCTGTACACAATTGAGAAGTGGGAGGGGGTTGGGCTAGCAATTTATGTAAAATCAAGCTTCATAGCAGAATCTTTTCTAGAAGATTTTTGAATTGTTAGCTCTAAAAATCAAAGTAGGATCTAATGATTTAATCAATCTCTATGTCTAGATAAGTTCATACTTCAGTTACTCATAATTGCTAGTCTTAAGTGACCCCAATGTAAATGGAATAACTACCGTTTCTGACCAACTGAAAGCTGTTTGCAATAACCTTAATTTAACATAATTAATTATTGACTCTACATAGCCAAATCAAAAAGACCACACAGAATCACCCCTGATAATCCTTTCTAATAGAAATGAGAAATTGCGGCCTCATGTGTTGACTTTTTAAATTAGTGTGACATTCCCCATACCTGTTCTACTTTAGATATTGAACTGGCTTAATTAGATCAGGATGTTCTCCCGTGACTTAGTAGCGCTGTTTAAGGATAAAATTAGGCTTGGTCACTAGCCATGTGTACTGGGGATCAGATCCATTGGACTTTATTTAGATGCTTAAGAAACAAGTGTGCAGTGCAGTTCAGACTGCCAACTCAACTGACTATCTGGAAATTATTACAGACTCCTATTCAGACCCAGACAAATTTTGAAAAAAAAAGTCAACCACAAGTCTTCTTCCCTCCTGTGTCAAATTTGATGGCTGCTTATTATCCAAATGATGTCTACTCAGCTTTTAACAAAGATTTTCAAGGACGTCTGCCACAATTAATGGTCATGTATATATGGTTAGCTCATAGTCCCAGTTGTCCATTCAGCCTTTCCCCATTAATCTTGTTCTGGAAGCACTGCAGGCCATCGGTAGCAGGAAATGAGTTGGTGAGGATAATCTGGATCGCTTTTTCTTAAAGTTATCTGCATCTACCATTATGGAACCAATAACATATATTTAATATTTATATTTATTCTCTATCTCATCAGACATTGTTCCTATTTTTTGGAAACTGGCCTATGTAATCCCTTTGCACAAAGGTGGAGAAAATACTTATTTCTAATATCTTCCTGCCCAATTTCATAACTGTCCTGACCATCAAAAAACCTGAAATTACTAGAGACCAAACAATTGAAATCATTCCTTGCACAACACTCTACACTTAATCCACATAAATTTAGCTTTAGAGCCATTCATAGCCATTCTCAGCGTCAGTTGTGAATGATTTAGATACCAGTTAAAATAACGAAAAACACTGTGCAACTTTATTCATAGATATAGTAAAAGCCTCTGACACAGTGGGCCACTCTAATAGAGAGACTACTCTCTACAGGCTTTGATTGTGATGCTTGGAGCTGGTTTCAAAATGACTTGCTTGAAAGACTTCAGTGTGTGAGAATGGGAGGAACTGAATCTGGATGCTTACTGGTCTACACGGTTGTGCTGCAGGGACCCATTTTACCAAATGCATCTGTATGCAGATGATACTATCTTGTACTGTACTGATGATTCTGTTCAGTTGCCCATTATGAATCTGCAGATTTCTGTTACCACAATGCAAACCAACTTATCTCAATCTGAAGCTAACACTAAATTCCCCCCCAAAAATCATGGTTTTCCCCAGATCCAACAACTCAGACTACCTCAGTTTGCATATCTCAACTACTAACGGTTCAAAAGAAAGGATTGAAAGGGTTATGGAGTATACAGATGAGGATGAAATTATTAGTCCCTCTATGAAAATTTTGTTCTTTTGAAAGTATTTCCCAAGTGCTGTTAAACAGAGCAAAGAATTTTTAACACAACTTTTTCAAACATCCTAGTTTTATTTTGGATGCTTACATCATTGTACTTTCCACACAGAAATGAAATTATCTCCTAAAAAACAAAAACTACCAGGGTCATAATTATTAGCCCCCCTGATGTTAATAGTCAATTGTGTATCCTTTTTGCTTGATAACAGCTTGCAGTCGTTTGTTGTAGTTTTCAACAAGTCTGTGACATGTCTCCTGAGGAATCCCAGCCCATTCTTTTTTGGCAAATCTCTCAAGTTTCTCCAGATTTGATGGCCCTCTGGCATGGACCTTGGTCTTTAGTTCACCCCACAGATTTTCTATGGGATTCAAGTCAGGGCTTTGTGCAGGCCAGTCAATAATATTCACTTTGGTTTTCTGGAGGTAGTTCTTCACCAGGATTGACGTATGTTTTGGGTCGTTGTCGTGTTGGAAGACAAAGAGATGACCCAGACCCAGCTTTGCTGCTGACTGCCTGAGGTTTTCTTTCAAAATCTTCACGTATCCTTCTTTCTTCATGGTTCCTTCCACCTTGACAAAATTACCAGTTCCAGATGCACTGAAGCATCCCCACAGCATAATACTCCCACCACGTTTCACTGTGGGGACAGTGTTCTTTGGGTTATAGGCCTCACCCTTCTTTCTCCAAACATAAGCAATGTCTCTATGGCCAACGAGCTTTAGTTTCATCTCATCTGACTAAAGGACATGCTTCCAGTATGCATAATCTTTCTCCAGGTTGTTCTTTCCAAACTTCAGTCTGGCTTTAAGGTGCCTCTTCTGCAGAAGTGGAGTTTTGTGGAGGTCTGCAACCTCGCAGTCCATTCCTGTGCAGAGCTCTAGTGATTGTCTTCTTTGAGACTGCAATTCCCAACTTGGCTAGCTCATTCACTTGTGTCTTGGCAGTTGTGCTGGGGTCTTTAGAAACATCTCTCACTAATTTTCTTTCCAGGGTCTTTGAAATGTTTCACTCCCTACCTCTTCCAGGCTTGTTCTGTACAGTGTGGCTCTCTTTGAATTTCATAATGATGCTCCTCACTCCAGTTCTTGACACTTGGACACTTTCTCAAGTCTACACTGATTTCTTTTGGTTTTGGCATGATGCTTTCTCAAGTGCCACCTGAAACCCTTACTGAAGTATTTATACTGTGTGTCAATTGGGAGATAACTTGATTTTACAAGCTTTGAGTGTTACAAAGTCTGGGAAAGTCTGTTACAAAGCACATCATTGCACAACAGTGGTTTATTCTGTGGCTCAGTAAAAAGGTCAGTTCTTAAGGGGGCTAACAATATTGACCCTGGCAATTTTTGTTTTTTTCAAATAACTAAACAAAAAACTATCATCTTCAGAAATGATATGTTGAAATTTTCATGCTCTGTTAAAAATGCACTTGGGGAAATTCTGAAAAAACTTTCAATTTCATAGGGGGGCTAATAATTTTGTCCTCAAGTGTATGTATTTGGACATCTGGCTTGATGACAAGTTCACATTTAAATATCACATAAGGAACATTACTGGGAAACGGTGACAAAAAATGTATACAGAATTAAGACCAACTTTCTGTTTATTTGTAGAAGATAGATTGTTGAATCAACATTCCTATCAGTTTTAGACTATAGAGATGTAATTTACAGACTTGCTACTACTCTACTACACTTAGGCCCTCAACTTCTGTTTACCATTCAGCCCTGAGATTTATCACTGGACATTAAAACACTCAACCTTCTCCCTAAGATTGGCTGATCTTCACTGACAAATAAGCACTGGTAGCCGTACATCTATAAAGCCCTGTTTAGAAAACTACCATCATATATCACATCTTTGTTGCATTGGATCTGTCCACTTTAAATTGCTACAATGACTGCCTGCTTCATCAAGTTCCTTTTAGGAATGTTTTTAACCCTCTGGGGTCTGGGTTATAACTGGCCATTTTTGACTATTTTTGATTTTACCATTATATTTCACCTTAAAAACTATTTATCTTGGTTTGTTTGGTGTCATGAAACACCAAAACATGAAATTCGAGTAGGAAAAAGTTAGATTTTTTACTGTGAAAACCGCAAATATGCTCAATGAACCAATTTTATTACTTATAAATTGTCATGTCATTGTCCGTAATCGCTTATCCCTTTCCATGGGGTCGCAGGGTGTTGCTGCTGGAGCCAAGACCACCGTTGTCTCAGGGCAAGGGCAGGGTACTCCCTGGACAAGTCACCAGCTCATCGCAGGGCCTCACTGATGAGCAATGTGGGGTTCAGTATCTCGCGCAAGGACACTTCGACATGCAGCTCAGCCTTGCCCAGAGCTGGGATTTGAACCAGCAACCTTACGATCACTAGTCGACTTGCTATACTCACTGAGCTACAGCCGCCCCACAAAATGTAAATTGTTGTTTGCTAAATTTGTGCATAAGTTTTTGAAATTTACAAAGCTATATGTAACTATTTACATTCAAATGCAGGCAATGCTCAGGTCTGCCTGAGCTCCTTCTAGCTAAATGAAGAGCTGCACTGCCTGATCCACATTAAGCAGTCTCCTCATTGTTTTGACTCATTAAACAAAAAACGACTCCACTAAACACACTACACCAAACACTACACAACACACTAACTATCCACTCCAAACACGCTAAATGTCACAAATCTCTTAACTCTCAAAACTCACTATCTCTGTCGCTGCCTCTGTGACTGGCACTGCTGCTTTCATTTTTCCGCCCTGTCACTCCCAAATCTTCCCCCTGTCCCTCAGCAACCCAATCACGTGACTTGTCATGTAATTTTGTGATTGGCTGGTGTGGTGCTTGCAATTATTTAAACCAGCACCATACATAATGTTAAAAGCATTAGAAATTAGTTAACATTAAATTCACCATGATTAGGCTAAGCTAATGTTAACTGTATTAATGGCAGATTCCGTCTTTTTCCGTTTGTTCAGAGCTCAGTTCTTTACCGGCTGCCAATCAGGTGCTGTAGACCATCAGTCCTGCATACCTTTAGTGGCGATCGCAGCAGTTTTTAAGACAGACTCAACTTACTATTGCTCAAGTTTTTAGCCGCAAGCCATCTTCTGTTGCTCCTGCTTCCGGTGTTGTGTGCACTCTTTAAAGCCCCGGGTGGAACTCAGCAGGTGCATCGGTTCCGCCCACTTTCAGTATTGTGTGCTTTTGTGATTTCTTGTGATTTTAGCATCAGACCATTCATTCCAGTTTGACTTGACACTCACAGAGGCTCTGTCTCGCTGCTACGTCATCTTAAATTGGTCACGTGATTTCAACGCGCCATTGTATAATCTCGGCATCATTTTAAATGATGTCACCTTCAAAGATCTCTCAGAGAATCTTAGATAACCAGAAAGCCTGGATGACTGGGAAAATGAGGGCTCTATCCATATCCAAAAGAGAAAATGAAAACTGCCATTCGATCAGGCGACAAAGAAGCATACAGCATACAGCAAGAAGCAACAGCTTCCTTGAACAGCTTCCTTCAAGCTTCCTTCAAGCTGGCATCAAGGAAGTGAAGAGGAGACATCCATAGAGACATCAGATGAACATCAGAATCAACAGCACTAACGAGATGTGGCAGGCAATTCAAAATGTCAAAGGCTACAAAAGCTGAGTGCCCCCATTATGTGTTAGGCTACGCTGCCGAATGAGATGAATACATTTTATGCTTGCTGTGATCTTCTCAACAAAGCCTTTGCTGTAAAGTCAGCAACCAAAGCAGATGTGAAAAAATTCCTGCTGAGAATGAATTGGCATAGGCTTTAACATTCATAACATCTCACTCTCACAGGAGACTGTTCCCTTCTGCCTCATGACAGCCATCATTCTTCAAGTACCTAAAAAGTCTGCTGTATCTAGTCTGCAGGACTACTGCCCTGTGGCGTTTACCTCCATCCTGATGGAGTGAGAGACTGGTTCTCCAGCACATCAAAGATAACATCCCTGCCAGCCTGGACCCTCACCAGTATGCACCAGGTCACCAGGACCAACTTAATTCAATTCAATCTGTCTTCAGCTCAACACTCAAAAACAGTTTCCCTCATGTAGCTGATAAACACTCCGGGCTTGAGTACAACACTCTGCAACTGGATACCGGACATTAGTGGTCAACACTGGAACCCCCCAGGGCTGTGTGCTCAGCCCCCTCCCGCTCACCCATGACAGCACCCACAGTATGTTCTCCCTGCTGCTATCTGACTAAATATATGAAAATATTTCCTGCCATACCACCAGACTATGGAGCAGCTTAATTCCCCAGGTTGAGAGACTCCTTAATTGATCATCAACACTAGATAGGTGTAGCACTCATACATAGATGTAAACCATTGTGTTTTTTTGTTTTTGTTTTTTAAATCACAATAAATGTACCATATAACTTAGAATATAGTCCATGACTTTGTTTGAGACAGGTGTTATGTTGGGTGACACCATCATCCTAAAAAAAACAACAGATGATTTGTAGTGGTGGTGAAAAAACTTTCGTCAGCTGAGAGAATATGGAAGCTTAGTTGTGAACACATACAGAACACAAACTGAAAGCAACCATCTTCTGTGAGTGAAGACATCTGATTGTGCCATGACAAATAGACATCCACTCACTCCCAAACTAACTTTTCCAGTTTTTCCCAGACCTCTGTAATATCTTTGGCTGGCTTTTTCCTTCCCACTTGCCTCTTAGGAGAGCATTGGCCTTCTGTCCTCCACCTCCTTGCTTCCTCCCTCTACTCCTCTCCCTGCTGATGAAGGTTTGAACACTGACCTATTTCAGATATTATGTCTGACACAGTGTGTATCTGTATATCATGACGATAGTAGACTACATCAAACAGACCCTGGTGAAGGAATGAAAGGATAGAGTAGGAGCAGGAGGATGATCTGCTGTGTTATTGCTGCCAAGAAGAAGCCTCAGAGCAGTGACAGTTGAGAATATGGGCCGAGAAGATTCATAAATTAAGTTGAAGGGTTTAATTGGCACTGATGAAGAAGAGGAACTGTGTCAATGTAACAAAGTTTGGTTTCAGAAAGCGTATTTCTGAAAGTATATATGTAAAAATGTCTTGTAAGGAATGAGGGAAGGCAAACAGGGGTCTGAGATCTGTTGCTGGTTAGCTCAACTTTGTTCTCACTGTTACAGAAACCATGAGTCCTTGTTTACAAGTCTTCTTACTATCACCTGAGGTTGTTCTCTGCTTGATTCTGGGTGTTACAATGATGCAGCAGGCTAAACATTTCAGTAGTGGAGTCCAAACAGTTGCAGTTAAATCATCCTTTAGGGAATTGTAGATTTTCCACTCAACTTTTATATTTGAGTTTGTAATGTGGATATGTATAGAAGGGTATTTCTACACAGGCAGATAAATAAAAAGTGTGCATCCTCCTGAGTGCTGTCAGTAAGTAAGTATAGCCAGCTTCAGTAGCACTCTGAACCTGAGCTTAACGAGCAGACAGAAATGAATCGCCCTGCCCTGTGTTTTTATTGGTCTTCTGTCAGGGTTTGTACGGCTACTGGAAAATCCTTGAAAATCCTAACATTTTTATGGGTTTTTGAAGTTGAAAAGTGCTTGTAGTGCCTGAAAGTTGTTGAAATTGTAACTGTTACTTTTATGATGAATTGTTTGATATTAGCTAGCAAGCAACTAACTTGTAAAGGTTTGAAAATGCACATGAAAATCTTTGAAAAGTGCTTGAATTAACTTATGAAAAAGGTCTAGGATCTATATTCCCTCACATTATGTATAGTGGCTTGGACAGAGCTGTGTTGCTCAGTATGAAATGACACAGTTTATAATCCAACTGCTGTGATTCAACTGACAACAGTGAGCTTCTTGACCAGAACTATTTTTTTAAAGTTAGAATTTTGACCACCTGATGACTTGAGAGGTAATATCGATAGAATTCATCCTCCTGTGAAATAAACATTATGTACAAAAGCCATCTGTAGTATCATGCTACCAGTATTGTTAAATGATAAATGACATTTGTCTTTAGGGCCCATACATAATCCAAGCATGAAGTGCAAAATAAACTGAATGTAATGCTAGAGCATCAGTATGAGGGATGTTGCATATGTCAGTGTTCTAAGCTTTTGTCCAAGCTGTTAAAAGATTATGAAAAACATTTAATTGACATGTTAGCAAGATATCATAGCACTTGCTAGAATGTGAACAGGGGACTGTAGTTGGCTTTAATTAACTTAATCAACTTATTGTGCCTGAGTTTTGCATAAGGTGTATCTTGGTAAGCTACAGTACAATATAGCCTAATGCTCTGTGCATTATCAGCTATTGTTTAACTGTGTCTGTCACCTGTGTAGTTCTTGCTGGTAGTTTATAGATTATAGAGCTATTTTACAGAAAACAGCTGCCTGGTACACCTGAAAACAACACCACTGACAGCGCTGAGCTGAAACTCTCAATAAAGCGAAGTGAAGTGAAGCTGAGGGGAGTTCCAGATTTTGGATGATAATTCAGTGTGACCACATTAGACATTATGTGAGTAACATTATTTAGATATATACTGATCAGCCGCAACATTAAAACCACCTACTTAATATTGTTCAGGTTTCCCCCTGGCACACGTAGTGGATCCTTTGGGTCCTGTATGTTGGGGGGTTAGATCCGACAGACACGCAATCAGATTGAAAACCGAGGAATTAGGAGGCCAGGTCGACACCTTGAGCTGTTTGTTGTGTTCCTCATGTCATTCCTGAGAAGTTTCTGCGGTGTGTCTGGGGAGTGCCCTAAGAATGAGGAGGTGCACTTGATCCACAACAATTTTTAGAGGGGTGGTGCATGTCAAGTGGCATTCACATAGGCACCGGGACCCATGGTTTCTTAGCAGAACATTGCATTGTAACAAAATGTTTAATATTATTCACATCACTTGTCAGTGGTTTCGATGTTTTGGCTGACTGATGTATGATGGTTGGGGAAAACATTCGAGGACCTGACAATGACCACGTTGACACTAATCCGATTACTGGGAATAATCAGGTTATGATTATAATCTGAGTGTTTACATGTACTTTAGTAATGTGATAATGTAATTCAATTGGATTTCTTTCCAAGTACACAATGTTATACCTTTTTTAAAAAATGTTTTAAACATCCTGTTAAAATGACGTCTCTTGATGGTGTCTCCGCTGGCCAGGGCTGTCCTTATGTGGGATTTGTTAGGTTTGAAAAACATGCAAAATAACTCTCTTTCTCTTGCATTATGCATATGAGTAGAAAACACATCTGCACCTGCTTGCATTTTAACAACATCCAGTTTCTTTTACGTTTTTACACATGCAGAATGGTAGAATGTGAGTTCCTATATTTCCCTGTTCTAGTCAGGAGTTAGCAGCATTTTAAGTTATGAGATTAAATTACATCAAGACAGTCATGAGGGAGTAGAGTAGCTGACTTTTTGTGTAAACCTCTTTCAAAATTATAACTAAAGATGCTTTCATTAAACATAAACTGCTGCTTCTTTAGTCATGATTTGGAATGTTATAGAGAGTGGTTTGAATTTTATGAAATGTTCATGAGAACATGAACTTGTGCATGTGGAGATGACTTGTCAGCTTAGTTCCTTTCTGAACAATTCAGACAAAAGTTCCCGAGCTTTAAGAAGTTATTTAAGTCTCTGTGTTCCTCTTTCTCTGTCCCTTCCACAGATGGGATGAACTGCATGAACAAGGACCACGGCTGTGCCCACATCTGCAGGGAGGCTCCTGGCAAAGGCGGGGTGTCGTGCGAGTGCCGCCCTGGCTTTGAGCTGGCCAAAAACCAGAAAGACTGTACATGTATGTCTCACACCTGACATGACCATACTCACACTCAGGCACACGTAAATAGTTTGTTCACATTCAGTGGGCAGCTCACAGGCAAAGCAGGTCTTGAGGCTCTACATAGAGAAATGTGTAACACTTCCCATCATCTGTTAATCTTTAAGTCAATTGACTTGTCACTTTATTATACAATCCACATAGCAGCAAGGTATTAATACTTTGTTTCAGAGACTTGATTTTATTGAGGTTACATACTGGTGCGATGAAGGATCTAAACTCTTCCTGTAATAAACATCTGTAATAGCCCTGATGGACAAGTTCCAGTAGGCCTTCAGCGGTAAAATATGAGGGTGGACATTTAATACCAAAATCAGTTAAGCATTTCAGGCCAAGCTGAAGGTGCTGAAGGATTCAGTAGAGAGAATTCATGTCTCCATGCGCTCCCCCTTGCCGCTCCATCTCTGTTTCTCACTCTTCACGCAGAGTGCCTGCAGCCATGGAATTTAGGGCTGCTGTTTTTGAGGGGGAAAAAATCAGCTTTTAGTTACACTTTGTTTGGCAACACATCTTGTTCTCCTCTTAGACGGTGAGAGTGTAAAGATTGTGAAAGCCTCTGAAAAGCTCTAATGCATCCCCTGCTGTGGTAATATTTCATTAGCGGCAAGGGACCCAGTGATGTGCCAGTCTGTTGAGCAGGGCAGCGCAGGCCGGTAGTAAACGAGTGATGAAAGAAATGGTAGTTATGTCTACAACGCCTCCGTGCGCACACACACACACACACACACACACACACACACACACACACACACACACACACACACACACACACACACACACACACACACACTCTTCCTTCTCCTCTCCTGTCCTCTCTTCATTTTCACCTCTTTTCTCCATTTTCTCCATGATCTGTCTCCCACATCATTGCCTCTGTCTTGTCCTCTCTCTCTTTTATTCCTTGTCTATACTCCACTTTTCCCTTCTCCTCAGAGTCACTCAGTGATCCAAAAAATGGTCCTGATGAGGGAACTGCAAAGCTCCTAAGTGTATTTGTGCATTTGTTCCCTTTTCACCTCTCCCAGAGTCAGTGTTTGACAAATCAATTCTGTTTATTATGGCACATTCCATCTTAAGAGTTTGTGGCCCATGAAAAAGATCTACTCAGCTTGCTGTTTTAGGGCCAGTGGTGTAAACTGAAACCTGGTTTTCTGTGGCGGATAAGAGCTAAGGTTCCTGAGTTCTTATAGTTGCATCTCCATGTTGCTTCGTGTCTTCGTCTTTCTCCCTCTCTTTCATCCCTCCCCTTCTTTTTATCTCTCCTCCTTCTTCAACATCTTTTCTCATCCCTTGTGTTGCTCACGCTCTTCTTTCATTACTTTTTACTTTTAAAGAAAGAATTGAAAAGGAAGTCAGGAACCTCATGAAGAACTTCAGAATTTAAGCTGCAATTCAAACACGGAACGTAGTCCCCGTTTACAAAGTTCACATTCGTGCACATAAGTTTTTCCAATTAACCCTCTCTTTCTTACTTTCCCCCTCCCCATCCTTATGCTTCCCTCTCCTTCTTTCTTAAATCTCCCTATCCATCCGATTCCCCCTCTCTTTCTCTCATCCCCTTCCCCATATCTTTTGCTTCCTCCCTCTCTCTTTCTGTCTCTGTGTCTCTCTCTGTCTCTCTGTCTCTCTCCTCATCTTGTTACGGCCCACTCCCACCTGTCATGTTGGTCATTCATCGAGTTGAGCATCATTTTGCTTTTTACTACTGCCCAGTATGAATCTCCCTCTGGTGCTCCTGTTTGGTATTTAAGGCTGAACTGTCTTTCTGTATCATTATTACAGCTAAATAAGGAATTAGTTGACATTTGAAAAGTTACCAGCCTTGTGGCCAGGAGTGAGACTTGAATGTGTGTCTGTTGTCTTCAGTGACGTGTAACTATGGAAACGGCGGTTGCCAGCACACATGTGATGACACGGACACAGGGCCGGTGTGCGGTTGCCACCAGAAGTATGCTCTGCACTCAGACAGCAAGACCTGCATCGGTGAGTGACAACCAAGATGGCTTCCCTGTTTACGCACACACATACATCTGTTGCATGATAGAAGGCCCTGAACGGTTTCAGTGTTGCACAGATAATTTAAAATAAGAAAAGTACAAAATGAGGAAGCTGGGGGGGGGGCATTGGAGGTGGTGAGTTGGAAGACAGATCATCTCCTAGCTCTCCCCTTCCCCCGGCCTCATCTTATTTAACACCCTGCTGAACACAAAGACACAGGGAGCTGCTCACACACACACTCACACACGCACGCGCACATGCACACACACGCACACACACATACACACATTCACATCATTCACAGCTTTACCTTGATTTTATCACTCCACACTGTCGATAATGAAGTGGATAAAACTCAGGTTTCATTGTTGCCCTGCTGCTGATGAGAAACCCATTCTGGGAAAAACACTTAGGATGAGACCTTATTCAATCTTCATTTATCAAAGTGTAAGCTATGCTCTTATTGTTTATAACCCGCCAGAATCACTACTGCAGGATTGTTCATAGATTACAAAAAGAACAAATGGTAATGGGGTGATCACTCATTTCAATTTTCTACAAGCTTTTTATTGAATCAACAACTAATGAAGAGTTTGTTTTTAATAACATATCTGTTGCAAGGGCAGAATAATTGTTTAAGGTGTCAGGATTTTAAAATGTGACACCTCAAGCTGAACATTTATTTTACTCCATGGGGTTAATGTTTTTCATCCTATCTTGGCCAGTAGAGAAATCCTCGCAGAGCTGTGTGCTTTTGTGCCCTTAGTTGAGCTTCTCAGGCTGCTTAGAAGCTTGCATTAGTATGACTAATAGACTGGCAGAATTAACTAACCTTTGAAATAAACATGTTTGCTGAGGTGCAATTAGTGGCAAAACGTCCCATAAAAGGCTAGTGGGTATATGACGTTGTTCCAAGGTTAAAGATTTCAAATGAAACAAGAAAAGTTAACATTTCACTTTTAAAAGCCTTAAAAATCTTAGAATCAAATGTTTTGTGTTTCTCTTAACCAATGAGTCAGAACATTCCTTTCATTATCCAATGGCTGAGAAAGATGGAAAACTTTTTTTTTCCAGAGATTCCTGTTGGAGCAAACTTCAGCACAGTATTTAATAGATCAGATACAAATTCTGACACTGTGTCTCCATCCTCTCTGCCACATAAGCATCTATGTCTCAAACACACACATTATGTGTGATACTTCCCATTGTAAGTCTTGGTGGGAGCATCTAAGTTGCAAGGTGTCAGGGCCAAGGAATGAGCAATGATGTGTTTTGAGTATTAAAGAAATAACTGAGTTGGCTGGTGGAAAATGAATGACTGACACATCTCCCACTCAGACTCTGAAAAACACATTCATCATGTCAAAACTCCATTCACTCAGTGAGCCCAGCCAGCAGCCAGCAGGTAGCTCCCTCTGCCCAAGCAGGCGATTTGTATATGACTGTCAAAAAGCATGCCTCCTCATCCTGGCTCTCACGTAGAAGATATTTATTTTCATTTGCTATTTTTCTAACCAGTAGAGGATGGACAAGCCCTCCCAGGTAAGTGGAGTTCATAACTCTGTTTTCTCAGCCTCCTTGCCGCTGATATAAATGTAAGAAGTAGTTTGTGGAGATTGTAGAAAAAATGTCATCACCACATCTTTGCTGTTGAGGTCAGTCTACTGCAGCTTGTTTCAGAGAGTATATTGCCCTCAAAAGGCTGTAATCAATGATGTTTGTAATTTTTCATTGCACATTGTTCCAAAATGTTCCCGCAAATTAGTTACATCATGATGTGTTCCCTCAAACTGATTAACCAATTTACTTGAATGAATGAATGAAAGAATCCAAGTAGTGCTCTAAAATGACTCATCTGCACAAATGTTTCTATGTAATGCAGTTCTAAATAAAAGTGGTCAGGTCATGCAACATCTAAATAGGATGCTTCGGTCTAAAACACTTTTATGTTGTTTAGAGAAAATCATAGATTTATCTTTAGATTGAACATTTTGGCTGTTAAACACTTGGGCCCCAATTGAACAAACTATAGCACATGGTCTATCTCGCAAGACACATTTGCATTTAGGATGTGTCTAAGGCCTGCATAATCTGGGCTCAAAGGATGTGCAAGGCACAAATAGGTTGTATTTAAACTCTCAATTAGTATGTTTTGGGCATAACATCATTTAAACAAATCCAACGTTCATCTCTTATTCACTTTAAAAATCAGGTACTTCTGCACCTGGTGCATTGCTATTTAAACAGAGGCACTCGTCCTCACTTGGAGGGAGGCATGTAGTCTTTGGCCAGTCACCATGTGCCATCTCCCCATCCTCTGTCCCATCAATAACTCCACTACCTGCAGCACTCCCCAAGCAACATTAATGAAAAGTTTGTCTCTCAATTAAGAGACATGATGTGCGCATGTACACATGAGGCACAGCAGCTTAACTTAATTGCTTATTTAAATTTCTTGACAATATGAGAGGATCAGTTGGGATCTAATGTTAATTAATGTTCTGTGCACTTCTATGCATCCAAAAGGCCACACACACAGTTCAGGATCACACAGTTGATTTGTTTGGAATAAAGCAGCTGTCTACCTGATAAATGCCAAGATGTCTGAAAATATTTACTTCAGAAGCTAGAGGTTTAGCTGTTTGTCCTGTCAGCTTTATAACTACAGCTTTAGGTTTTGCTGCTTAAATGTGCCATGATATTTGCTGCAACGTCTTAACCATGTGCATGGGAACATGACTGAAAGCAGCCTCTCTAATCATTAAAGAACTGCCTCTTTAGGTGCATCTTACTTTCTAAGTAATGTGCCTGTTAAAGGGCAGAACAACTCTGCATCCTTGACTTTAGACCAAGATTTTGACGGCCAGTTGTGAGGACTTCTGATTATTCCTCAAACTTGTAAAGTTTAGCAGAACGAAATGAACCGAGGCCAAACTACTGCCAGGAGGATGACAAGCCACCAAGTCTCTGTCCAGTTAATGAGCTGCTGAGGAGTTCATGTGCCTTTTGTATACAAGTTTGGGTTCATTTGTAATGGGCAGTGTAAAACTTTTCCATGTGGTTAAGACCAAAGAAAACAAAGTGCAAGTATGAGTAAACACTTCATTACATGTAAACGGTGAGATTGTAACAGCCTGTAGAGCAAGAAGAATCACGAAGCTCTCTGATTCTTTACTGTAAAAGAGAAATATTCCAGAATCATGCCAACTATTGATTACACACACACAGACACAGTCATCTGTTGACATGTTGATCTGCTGTCCTTCCTGCTGTGTTCGAACACTGGAAACACCTCTTTCTCCTTCTCTTTGTCTGTCTGTCTGTCTCTCACAGTCACCATTTGAGCAGATTGCTGTGCTGCTTTTCAGCAGCACCAGGTTTTGACTGCTGATAATCCCTTTTTCTTTCCAGCTGCATTGAAGAAGTGAAACGCACCATCGAAGAAAGGCTTTGAGGAAGAAGCAGAATGAGGGCGAGCAAGAACCCTTGTCTCCCTCCTTTCCCAATGTTTTGTGTCTTTTCTTTCTCTCTGTCTCCCTCTCTGTCTCTCTTCATACTTTGATGAGAGAAAGGACCTCTGTGTCTATGGTCTGAGTGTCCCAACTTTTTTTGGGGCCTGCCTTTAACCCCCCCACCCTCCCTTTTACCCTTTCTATGTAGCGTTTTACCTCTGATCCTCCTCCCTCCTCCTCCTCCTGCTTTCTGGTGATAGTATCTGATTGCCTGTCTTGTCTGAGCATCCATGTCAAAACCAAATCAGGTGAATTTGATCCTCAGTGCACAAGAGGAAAGAGCGACTCTGGGTGGGGTGGGGGGGTCAGGGGCCACTTGTTAGACTCTGGCTAAAACGGACAAAATGGACATCTCAATTGCAGCCTGATCTTAGGTAGAGCTCCCAGGAAAAAAAGCAAACCAAACTTCCTCCTCCTCAAGCTCTCTCTCACTACCTCCTCATCTCCACCTCCTCACAATTCCCAAACCAAAAGCAACTGAATCACTGACACCCACAAAACCACCAACATCCCTATCCATCAGCCCCCTTTCTTGCTCCATACACATCAGTAGAGGGACAGGGACTTGCTCCACTCATCCTTCTTCTACTCTTATAACATGCTGTTGCTACTGCATGTGTCCACTCACATGGGCCACATCGTCCATTTGTCTGACACTTCCTCTTTCACTAATCTTTCTGCCCATCTGTCTGTCCTCTTGTCTGACTGCATGAGAGAGCCTGTATTGTACACTTGTTGTTTTCCCTGTTTTTCTTTTAGTTTTTCTGCCATTTTTCCTTTTTTGAATTGAAATACATTTTTATTGTTGATGTTGTTTAGCAGCCCTGGTCCTTCTGTTTCCTTCCAGTGGATTGGTTATTACCATTCTCCTCCTAGATTTAATTTTGTAGAGTGGTTTAACTCTTCCCCCTCCTCGTCCTATGTAGGTCTGGCTCTCTAAAACACTCCCCTCTCTGTGGGCCTCTGACCACCGCTTTAGTCCCATAGACTCTTTAGGATTGAGTGGGACTCTTCTCCCACCCATTCTCAACCTCAACCTCTCACACATCAACCCCTCACACACACACACACACACACACACACACACACACACATGTACACACGTACACACGTACACACACACACTCACCATTTATCTCCCTCTCTGACAGATTTTTTCACACATTCAAACATGCAGAAGCTCAGAAGTACTGGTATGCACAAGCATTCGATTTAACAATCACACTCCACACACATTCACACAGCCATATTTCACCCATTAGCTGAGCTCCAGAAAGCCTTCATTCATTCCTGAGTGGACTTCAGAAAAAGAATAGCCCCTGAAAGAATAAGGTAGTGGGCCTGGGCTGGGGAATGGAAGGGACATTAATTACCCCCATATCCAACCCCTCTGGCCCCCACCATCCCATAGAACTGTGTGTGTACATCAAAGTCGGCAAGTGGCGTCCATTCACAGAGAGATGCTCATTCAGGCCTAAATGACTCAGGCCCAGTGAAAGGCCGCCTCCCTCTCCCAGCCCAATCATCAAACCCACTGTCCCTAACCCTGCAACACATACATGCCATCTCACCTCCTTCTACAACCATTGCCATTCACCAGCTCCACCTTCCTCCCTCCCACCCCTCACCGTCCGTCCTCCAGCCTTCAGCCCCCCCCGCCGTCACAGCCCAATTTTGGGAACTTGGTTTTTCCAGTGTTGACTGTTAAAGCCAGTTGCGACGTGTTCCATAGACAAACAGGCAACCAGCGCTGCCCCCAGATTACTTCCTCCTGCTTTTATATTTCTCTGCATGCCCTCCCTACACCCCCACCCCCTTCAAACCCCATTTCTCAGTGTGTATACCCCTTCCTTCCCTCATATACCTCTTCCGTTGTGGGCCATGATGGGTCTGATCCTGTTTTCTTTGTCCTACTCTGTTCATCATTCCCTCTCGATCATCATGTCATTGCTCACTTCTTCAAGCACCTTCCTCTGCTGTTGGACCTCTTGTCCTCCACTCCACCACTCTTTCTTCTCCTTCTGGTCGTCAACATCAACCCCTTTTTTCTTTGCTTCTGTCTCTTTGAACACATTTAAAGGCAGCTTGCCATGGAAATGTTGGACATCTATCCTCCGCTCTCTCTCTTCCTCCATCCTAATGCAGACAAAGTGCGGCTGTTTGATATAGAGGACAGAAACTCCATCGGCGGCAACAGCAACGTCAACATCAGAATTAAAATCCCCTATAGCGTTTACCCCAATCCCACTCCTTTCCCAAAACCCCACACCTCCCCAACTATCTTTTTTTAAAAACTTTTTTTCATATGTAAGCGCTGAACCTCCCTCCCTCCCCTTCCCTACCTACCTACTTGCCTACCTACCGCTTCATTTTGTAAGCTACACACTGATACTGATCATTTTCATTTATTTTGTTTTGTTCTTTTGTTTGCTCTGGGGGTTTTATCATTTGTTTGGGGATTAACACTCTAACAGGGATTTTGGCGCTTCTTCATCGCTTCTTGCTTCTTGGCTTTGGTTTTTTGCTCAAACGCCAAGAGGGGCTGAAGGTCTGGTCATTTGGGCTTCTCATTAACCTGCTGCTCACTGTTTGTCCCCTTGTCACTTGTGTTTTAGAGAAAGATGAGGCTGCAATTGAGAGCTCTGAGTTCAATGCCACGTCAGTAGCTGATGTGGACAAGCGGGTGAAACGGCGGCTACTTATGGGTAACTCTTTTCTTCCTCTTTCTATGTGTTGCCATGGCGCTTGTGCTTGTATCCCCGACTCCAATCCTCTCCTTTCCTCCTCGTTCTCCTCTCTCTGTCTTTATTTTGTTAATCTTTTTTTGTAAACATTTGATGCCCACTGTGTCTACTCCCACGGTCAAAGTTCTGTTCCTAACGTGATGGGAACTGAGTCAAAGAGAACGCTGTTTTCCTTTAAACCCTTCCTTCCTAAATCTACCTACCAAATTTATTGTACTTTTTTTTTTTTTAACGATTTTAACCATTTACACCCATTCCAAACATTTTTGTTTCCCATTCTCCTCATTTGAGTACCAATGTGACCAAAACAGGATACCAGAGCAAAACCCCTGAAAAAGTTTTACACCAGACTTACCCAGTGATTACAGAAATATTCCATCAAAGTGATGTGAACTGCGTTGGAAATCCCAGCCCTTTGCAATTACTAAATAGTTTAGGCTTAAAAGTCAAGGTTAAAGTCAGCCGACTAAACAACCGGTCTGGATAACAGACTGCAAAATTAGTCACTTCTGGCAACTTGTGTAACTTCAAGGAAATATGCAACATAACATTCATCAGCAACATTTCTTTCTTACAGGTCTGGAAATTTCATGGTAAGTAGGTGGTAGTTACCAAGCAACTTACTTGAATGTTCTTCAAATTGAAGGACTTTTTTTGTTTTTTAACTATTTATGTTCTCACCAGTCCAACAGTCAGGCCCTCACATCGTTCACAGCTTTACCTTGATTTAATCACCCCACATTGTCGACAATAAGGAGGAATACAAAAACATTAAGTTTGTTTCCTGTTATTATTTTATGCGCCAATTTATTGTTGTCATTTGATTTTAAAAGTGTGAAGACATTGTTATTAGACATCAATAGGCAATGAAGGAATGACAAATTAGTTAGTCATTGTATTTCTCCTCCAAAGTTGGGCTGATCTGAAAATGTGATGATCTGTGAAAATGTTAATGGTTTAGTAATGTACTACAATTTACTGACCTGCATAAGTTTGACAGAAACTAGATGTAAATTAAGCTGCAACAACTCACTTCAGTTTAGTGGCCTGCTGATGAGAAGGGGAAGAAACTAACTGGGGGAAAAAAATGGCATGATCAGCAGAGGTTAAGCAGAAACCATTTGAATGTTTCCTTGGGGTGAACAGTTATTTATTCATTAATGCTTAGAAAATAGTATGATGATATCATTAAATCAAGTTGGGGATCCTTTTCAATTCATTTTCAGGTATTATTGTGATAATAAAATTACACTAAGTTTTTATTCATACTGCTTTTGTCCCGGGGGGGCTGCATAAAAGAAACTCAGGAGCACTGAGGCATCCTTGGACCATACAATCAATCAGTCAATCCTGAACCAATCTGGTTTTAAGTTGCTGTTCTATTCCCACAATAAATGTCATGGATGAAGGACTTCTTCTGTTAGGTGAAAGACTGCACCCTGCCACTTATCAGTCCTTCAACACATCTTTCAAATAATTGATAAATGTTTCTCCTGTGACTAACCCAAAATCAAATGGGTTATTTCAGTTAAAGTTTTTTTGCTTTTCCTGAAGCATCACTTTCATCCTCTACTGTTTTGAAATTCACCTTACTTTTATTTTCTGAGACAGAGGTTCATCAGAAATCCCTACCGGTATCCAGAACATCCAACTGCTGTGCTGCACAGTCTGTAGTTGATCTTATACAAGTTTTATTTCAGCAGGTTCTAGCCAGTGAGGAAGAGTGGAGAATTTGGTTTTAGGGGGTGATTCCTTATCCCTCTTTCACCTCTCTGTCCTCTCTTCTCCCTCGATTTCCTTTTAACTGAATGTTTTATCTCTTCCCACTAAACCATGATTCACCTCCTGTAGTACCAACATACCTGTCATCCGTCCTGATGGCTCTCCATGTGTAACCTGTAGTGTTTCAGGAATGCCCTATTGTATGTCTTGTGCACCTCACTGGTATTGTATTAGAAACACTTCCCGATATGGAGGCTTTCCAGAACGAGATCAGGATCAGCCACAGCAGTACCTGTTGCTAATGAGTATTGTTAAAGACATTTCAGACTTAAGCCTGATCCAGGGTTAAAATGCTCTGTTACCTCCAGCTTTCTGAATAAGCTGATGTTCAGTAGTTGACATTAAATCTCCCTCATCTTACCTTGGAATTGTACATAGAAAGAAACAACTCGATACAAAAAATCATCATGACTTTATATATTGATCACGCCAACATGTCCCAGGGAAAGACAAAAAACCTCATATTACTTGTTTGGTAGATTGCCGCCATTGGTGTGTGAGTGTGTGAATAAGGTGAACATTTTTTATGTAAGTGCGTTACAAAAGTCCATGTAGTCCAGATAGCCCCTCTATTAAGCCAAAAATTATTTTCAATTTAGCACTTAATTTATCTTAATATTGAATCTATTAGGATTAGTAAATTGAACTTGCAAAAGTATCACAGACATGTTTTTGAATTTGGAGTTGATGGACAAGGAACACCATATCATGTCTTGAATTTTTTTTTTACAATTTAACCCAACTCCTGTTTTATTTAAATGCGAGTCTGTGTGTGCCTCCATCAAGCTTATGTGCACAAATGCACATGTGCAGAGGCCAGCCCAGTGCAGTACTGGCACTGCCTAAACAGCATCAGTATGTTAGATTTTACACTGCTATCAGTTTGTCTGCTTCCTCTGACATGCGGCGCTCCTGTGTGTGCCTCCGCTGCCATCACACCCTGCAGAAAACACACCGATCAAGACAAATAGAGCTGCAACCAAGGCTCTAATGAAAAGGTGCTGCTGAGATGAGAAGAGGCTAGAAGAAGAGAGGGATTGAGACTGAAAGGAGAGAGAGGCCGGAGGGAGTGTGGGCAACTTGATGAAAAGTAATTCAAAGACATTTAATGATGTTGAAGGAGCAGCTGAATCAGGAGCCAGGTGCTGGACACATGTGAGCCGAGTGTCAAAGGAGAGACTCAGTGGTGTTGCAGTGGTTCTGGTTTCCAAATAAACCATCACATCCGGAGAGTTGAAAACTAAGCTGAGGTGTGTGTATTTGTGTGTATGTGTGTGTAGTAGGTTTATCCTTATAGCGTGATTACAGGCCGGAACCATGCTGACTGACAGCTGATTTAGGTGCCCATCATGGGACCGAGGGGATCTTGTTGAGTTCTGAAAGGTGATCGTGCTCCACTCACCTTTTTACAGCAGTGCAGCAGTTGTTGTTACTTGGCATGCTGCTTTAGTTTACACAGTGCTCATGGATTTCTCTCTGATGCTCTCTAGTTTAAATCAATAGAACATTTGTCCTCCTCTCACAGCAAGTACAGTTTGCAGAGGTCAGGGTTTCCATTAGAGGACTGTGATGGACATGTGTATACTTACTGTCCTTTTCATTCCTCTGCTCCTCGTTGACATATTGTAATCCCACAGATGAAGGTGCCACTGTTGATCAGTCTGCAAGAGGAGAGTTGAGCTTAATTATTTGCCTCTCATTATACCAGCCTTCCCTCAACTTGAATATTTAGGTCTGGGGTGCCCTGGTAGCTCACAGAGAGCGCAAGCCTCATGTATTAAGACTTAGTCCTTAGCAGCAGCTGAGTCCTAGACAGTGGTGACCTGAGGCACTTGGGTGTCAAACTTAATAATTAAGACAAAAGGCAAAACATAGCCAAGAAATAATTAAAAAGAAACATTAGCCAATTCCCTCTTCCTCCGTTTGTGACAATTCCTTCTAGACTCGAAGAAACCTATGACTGTTCTTAATCATTTTAGTAGTTCTAAAACAATGCATTTAATAATGTTAACATAAGGAGGGGTCATTTTGTAAAAACATGTGGCAAAAAGAAATTAATGATTAATGCACGATATTCAGTACAACTATACCATCTTTAATTCATAACTGGTTTCACGTTCATTGTGAACAACAACAGCAACAACAACAACAACACCAACAAAACAAAACAAAAAACAACAAAACATGTAAAAGTTTGGGAATTGGATTGTAAATGTCCCTGAATGGGCAGTGGACAATTCTAAATGAATGCTTAAAAGAACAGTTCAACATCTTTGGAAAGACACTTATTTGCTATATCACTGTGAGTTAGATGGTAAGATTGTTGCACTGACATGTCTGTACTTTATATATGCAGTGAGAAGCTACAATCAAGAGGCGGCTTAGCTTGTACTGACTAGAAAATCACTTTTACACCTTTTAATCAACACATTACATCTTGTTTTATTTTAATCCGTACAAAAACCAAAGTGTAAGAATGACAATTGTAGCTTCTCAGGGGTTTCTCAGTCTGCTGATGCAGACCGAAAAATGTCATGAATGAGTCAATTTTCTCATTTAACTCTTCAAAAGAAAGGAGTGCTCTCAGTTGAAGTACCAACACTCCCCTGGTCCTAGAGTAACCGTTAGCTGCACAGCTAAGAGTGAACAGCTAACAATAGTTATCAGCAGTTAGTTGTTAGTCTAGCCATTTGTTGCCCCCTGATTGTTCTGAATATTAATTTATATATTTTTCAATTTACAATTATTACATATTGCACCTATACGTGTTTCATGGCTTTAGATACTCACAAATAAACAGCAACTCATTTGGATTCTTTACATTTTTCTTTTCACTTATATTAAATTTACAGCAAAATTAGCATGTATATGTGGGTTTTTTAGACATTGGTTCACCTTCTAAAAAAAGGGTACCAACTCTTTTCTCATTGCCGGGAGACAGGTGTGCCTCTATGCTTTTTTCTTTTTTGTTTTTCTTTTCATCATCGCGAATATGCTGGAAAAACAGTAGAAAGCAGCAGATCATAAACCTCATCAGACTTTATAAAGAAAAAGCTGTTAATGAAAGTTGCTGAGGGGTGGAGATAGCTGGAGAAGTATTAACCAGTGTCCTTAGCTTCACAACAGAAGGCATAGCATCAGATGAAAGGGGACATATATTTTCCACCTGGGTGTTTCCATTAGAGCCAGTCAGAGCTTGAGCTGATTCACATCTTTGACCACTGCAGAGTCAACTGAAAAACGTACTTAATCACACTGAAGACACAATCCGGATGTTAACGGATGTTAGTGGGATTTTTGAATTGGCAAGTAAATAATGAAGAATGATTAAATATTAAACAAACAGGACAATGCTATGTGATCAGAATCCACACACAAACACATGCGCACACAGAAACCAGGCTATGGTAGAAATATGCACAGAGGGAGTAGAGGCTTAGAGAGGGGGCTGAGGAGGGTATTAGGGGCTTGTCCAGCACATCAATCAGACCCAGCGGTGCATCTGTGTTCCTCAGTCTAGCCCTGGGGCTGGGCTGGGCTTGGCCTGGAGAGAGAGGGGCTCCAAGCAGGACTGTGCTCACCCTCAGCTAATGATAGGGCCCACTGTACTCAGTATAAATCACTCTGACCCATAAACACCACCTCCACACGCATCAACTCTACTCACATGCACTTACTCACACAAAAGTATTATTGATTGTGTACACCTGTGCAGGAGCTTAGACTTTAAGTCATAGTTAACAATACAATTTCTCACACACACGACAGAGAACGGCGCTGGGAGAAGGGACTAAGGTCTGCTGCTGTGCCCTACAGGGCCCAACAGACAGGCCTGGGTGATGGAATGTCTCTCCTTCCAGCCTTGCTTCCTCTGCCGTTTTCTGAAATTGTTTGCTATCTGGCTGCAAAAACTCCTCCAGAGAGAGAAGCAGACATGAAAAGGATTGCAAACGATGAACAGAGATCTGATGGATAAACACAGCAAGGAACAAATGCCAGCTAGAAAACAGAGATTAGGGGAAGAAGTTGTGAGATTGATGTTGTTTGGAGTTGTATGAAGAAACACAAACACATCTACAAATACCTTCCTGTTTTGTGAAAGAACGCATTAGCCATCTTGGCTGCAATGTGTTTGTGACTCTGCATTCTGAAAGGGCATTATGCTAATGCACTGACCTCTAGATGTGGATGTGTTTACCAGCCTGAAAGGGCTTTTCCTATTCTCTCTTCACTTCTCTCAGGCACACAGTCTCCTGGCATATTAATTAAATGTGAAAAGCTACCAAAATGGAGGGGAACATCCCTGATTTACCTGTTGCTGATGTCTAGTCATAGCCTTTGGAATTCCAAATGTCAACTTTTGTAAGAACTAACATCTGATGAAGCTTTTTTTTTTTTTTTTTTTTTTTTTTTAAATCTCTCCTAATTCATGCACTCATTCACACAATGGCAATATGAAGGATTTGGATTTTCTCTGTAAATACTTAACCAAAAGCAGAACAGTCACTAAGTGAAACTTCCTTACTAGGTGTAGTTTTATTGAATCCTTTTCAACAAACATGAGTCAAAGTCAAGTTTCAGCCTCCTCAGCATTTCTCCAGGCCCATTGGGAAAGTGTGTGCTGAGCTTTGCTAAAGCAACAGCGGCTGGGCAGGTGAGCTAGAGTTACCGTGAGCTTGTGTTTGTTTTGGGATCAGCTCAAGCAATATTCACAAGTCCGAGCAAACCTTATCTATGCCACATACAAGAACATTTTTCTTGGGGAAAATATACACGGCATTTCTATTGAGTGTGTTCAAGACATACAACACTCAACCTTGCACTAACTTTATTTTTCTGTCTACTTACCTTGTCCCTACCTTTTTTTGTGTGTGTCAACTGATTTCTAATTCCGTTTGGAAACAGGACCGACCTTTGGGCCAGTACAGTGTCATGTATTTTTATCTTGCTGTAATGATTCACTGCTGTTGATTAAAAAAAAGTGTGGCTTTTCTGTGTATGAACACTGTATTGATCTCTGTATAAAAATGTGAAAACTGGGTTGTTATCATCTAATTTCTTCATCTGTGCGTTGACAAAGCTACATGAGAAAACAGAAAAAATTATTGTATCCTATTCTGTTGTCTGATTGTGTATTCTTACTGCATGAAGCTTTGTCTCAACCCACACCACCTTCAGTGTCTCTAGATGATTTGTCATGCTCTTTCAGAAGCAGAGGTCCAATGTTAACACCCTCTTCTTCTCTTTCTCTTCTTCCATTCTGTCCCGCCATCTGCAGAGACCTGCGCCGTGAACAATGGTGGCTGCGACAGGACATGTAAAGACACTGCCACTGGGGTGCGCTGCAGCTGCCCTGTAGGTTTCACCCTGCAGCCTGACGGAAAGACCTGCAAAGGTCAGTAAATACATAAAAGTGTGGGAATATACATGTGTGAGGCCAGTTGTACGGGTCAATGATGCACTGCTTCTGTTCACTGAGCACACTGTATATGCACCTGAGACTGCTATGACTGGTATCTGAGTGATCCAGAGCCAAACCCCAACCCCACCATCCCCTTCACCTCCGACTGCACAGAGCACCGGTCACGGTCACTGCTAATGTTGCCGCTTGTTGTTGATTTTACCGCTGAGCATTTCTCCACTTCCGACTGCCCGCTGGTGACGTCAATGAAGGTGTTCCAAGGAGAAGGCAGCCACAGCATTGGCCTAAACATCCCAAACATGTTATTGTGGAGTTTTTGCTTTCCTCTAAACTAACAGCCCCACTGAATGAGGCTGAACTGTGGGTTCAAAGTGAGTCTAACACAGGCAGATAGGCCTTATTCTTTTCAGGGCTGGATGATGCAGCAGCCTTCTGATTACAGTTTATGATTTGTAAAAAAAAGAAAACAAGGAAAAAAAAGAAAAAGAAGAAAAGTATTAACTCATCAATAATTATTTCATAATAACTGTTAATACAGTCAGATGTCATACGTACTGTCTCTTGGCTGAGGGTAGGCCTGGGTGATATGGCTAATGAATCTATCATGATAGTGAAGTTTCATATCGACCTATAACGATAATTACTGATGACCTCTCCTCTTTTCATAATTGGTGAGAAAAGGTCCAATGTAACTTCTTTATTTTAAAATTAACCACTTCATCGAGGCATGTACATTAAGATCATGTTATCATGTTACATCAATGAAAAACACACAAATACAATCGCACAAATAAATAGAAATAGTAACATACACAGGAGGTTTTCACTTTCTGGCAGCACTCACTTTCTCACTGTAGTGGTAATGGTTTGTGCTCGAGTTTTTCTTGTGTTTGGTTTGTAAAATACTCAGCCAGCAGCATAGCAGATTGTCAGCCGTAGTTGCCCCGGTGTACTTACCGACCACTTTGGGTGGCGCAGCTGCAGTGTCTTTTGGCTCATAAGTAGAGCAAACAGGCCGAGTAGTGCGGCAGTGTAACTAACCCGGACACACTTCAGCGGGGAAAAGGGCTCCTGGGGATAAGTGACCCCGAGAGGAGCAGCAGAGGACTGGAAAAGAGAATTAAGTGTTTTTGCCGGCACTGCTGCAGCTTGTAGGCTGCCGTATCAGACTGCAAAGAATAAGAGGCACTACTAATCTGTGAGTAAATAGTTTTACAGGCAGAGCATGGTTTGTCTTGTGAGAACTGTCCAAAGTAATTCCTCTAGGCTTGTGCGAGAGAAACCGTGCCTCAGCTGGAAAGTGGACGTGAAGGGCTGCAATGTGTGGGACAGTTTCCCAGCAGACCTCAGTCTGTACAGGAAGTCACAGAAACACTCTCATCCTGTTAGTCCAAAGTGTCCAATTGATTTAAATGTCGTCAGACACATTTATCAGTCTGTACACAGTCTTCAGTTTTTTGTTAATCATGACACCACAGATAAAACTCTACACTGTGATTTGTGCTCATGGATCAACCTCCATTTTACATCAGTTCTCACGTAAATCAGCTTCATATCAGTTTGCTGCTGTTTATAAATCATCTGAGCAGACTTGTCCCTCTCAGACTACATTAATACATGGAATATATTAAAAGGAGAGATATATAAAAGACAAAAGTATACATCATTGATCAGTCAGATAAAGCATTCATACTTTTACAGGCCAATTTTAGTTAGTCCAATGTTAATGTAGGCAACAAATATTGTACTGTAGCTTATAGAATGAATCTGGGCTATTTGGTAACACAGCAACAGAACTTTCAACTTTCTTTCAACAGAACTAGCACAGTGCCAGTAGGAAGTATGTATTCCTATAGAAAAGTGGGAGGTTAAGTAGCTTTTTCATGGATGGCCAAATGAGGCTGTGTTTGAAAGTGGGACGTCAGGGATATTTAGGTTTGTTGTAAAATCCGATATTCCAGGGTGTAATTGGCCGTTTTTGACTATTTTTGATTTTGCCATTATATTTCACCCTAAAAACTATTTACTTGGTGTTTTTATTTTCAGCACAACCTCACATGTGTGACTGTACAGTTATTATTATTTTTTTTTTAATTTTGACATACTGTATTAACACAATGGACCTAAAATCACAAAAAAAAAATCCATACAATCCAAGTAGAAAGTTAAATTTTTTTACTGTGAAAACCATAAATATGTTTAACAAACCATTTTTTATTACTTACAATGCAAATATAAATTGTTGTTTGCTAAATATGTGCATACATTTTAAAAATTCACAAAGTTAGATATTTACATTTAAATGCAGGCAATGGTCAGGTCTGCCTGAGCTCCTTCCAGCTGAATGAAGAGCTGCACTGCCTGCTCCACATTCAGCAGTCTCCTCATTGTTTTGACTCATTAAACAAAAAAATGTTACATAACACACTAACTACACACTCCAAACACGCTAAATGTCACAAATCTCTCAACTCTCAGTATCGCTGGCTGTCTCTACACCAACCGTCATTGCCTGTCATTCATTCCGCCTCCGTCCCTCCCACAACTTCCCGTTTCTCTACAACCAAACTTGCTGCTTGGACACTTTCGTGACAAAAGCCCGTTTTTTACCGTTTCTTCCTGCACCAGACACAAAGCAATCGTGATGGCAATGTTTGCGAAAAAGCGTGGCGGACATTATTTACCCTAAGTCCGGTTTTGGACCTGCCAGTGCGTCCGTCGACTCGGGAGGTGGGCCGTGTGGGATAGCGGCTAGCAGCTAGCTACACACAAACATCCACAGATTCCGATTCCACTTTGTTGACCGCGCGTCACTGGAGCTCCTCAGACCGGAACAGACTTGGTCTCGTTTAGTCTCATTAATCCACAACAGTCAGTTTAGATGCACAGAACAAACCGCCAGCAAAATCCCGGTCCAGCTTGCGCCGCTGCAGGTATAAATCTGCTTGTTTCTTAAGCTATGTCGTGGGTTTGAGCTCTGCAGTGATTGGCTCTGGTGGCCAGTGCTCGTGGAATTTGTAAAGCATTTATGAAATAATTTATTAACGGTATCATTGCCGTCCAAACAAATCTGATGTGGCACACCCAAGCAGCAGCCATGTTGAAACTCTCAGGTCAGTCTGATCCTGATCTGCAGAGATATTTGAGGAACACACACACACACACACACACACACACACAGATCCCTTGCTTTTATAGAGAGATAGATAAATAAGATAACAATCTCCATTTCAACAACAAATAAATCAGGTCTTGTATCAGGCGATAGCCAGGCGTTTACAGTGCCTGGCTCCAAAAACTGCAGCTGCCTTGATCCAGTGAGATGACTGTTGCCCACGTGCCTATGACATCAGAGCAGGTTGGGACACACTCCGCTGTTGTTGTCAGTTGCATGCCAATGGTGCAACCAAACTATACACCTGATAAATGATTGGCTGTTCACGTGTTACTTGTAGCACTCTCCATTATCAAGGTATATGATAGGCCAGGGAGTATTTGCTTTGTGCTTTCGGTTGGTTTCCATAGTATCGTTCATGAATATGAGATGAATTTCAGTCTGACCAGAAACTTAAAATCAAATGAGCATACGTCCAATGGAAGAGTTGTTGATTCCTGTGATTTCTCCTCCTGGTCAAACAAAGTGCAAGAGGTAAGGGGCAAAATGTACCATCTTGGTTACCTTACCTCATAGTAGCCTCGGATAAACTTTTGACTACATTATCTCATAGAATGAGGACTGTGAATTTGACCCCCCATAAACTCAATTTGAAGGGCATTAGAAATGGATTTGATGGCATATGTTAAAGTAGGAATTATTACAGCTATCATTTGAGTATTGTTTTAAGACTGACTTGAAAATTACTTAAAGAGCCTGTCCTTAAACCAAACGATAGGATTTTGCATTTTTGTTCTTTTGTATGACTTTGATGTAATGACTTCACATTGGTGTGTACTGGTTGATATGAAGAGTTCTCCAGTGTGTTGTACAGTGGATATTCTCTGAGCCATGCTTCTTGGGCAAAAAGGAAAATTAAGTTCTACGTTCTTCTGCCACATGTAGATGTGTGGTAGTCAATGGTATCTCAATAGACAGATAGATGGAGCAGCTAGGCACAACTCTACATGTGACAGACATGGACAGGGAGATACGAGAGTTGTCATAGCAACCCGGGTGCAGGTCATGTGACAGCGACATGACTCTGGGCACCTCTTCTAAACTGTATAATACTATGTGTGTGTATGTGTGTTGTGCAGTATGTGTGTCTGTGAATTGAGTGTCAGGCAGTTTGAGAATGTTGCATGTCGGTGTGTGAAATTCTGGGGCCAGAGCTGTCTCAGGCCTGTCAGGCAGACGGCACGTCAGCAAACTTTGAAATGTTTGAACAGTGAGGCCCTCACTGGCCTCTCTCTCTCTCTCTCTCTCTCTCTCTCTCTCTCTCTCACTCTCTCTCTCTCTCTCTCTCTCTCTCTCAGTGGCATATACACTCACACAGACAGCACCATCCAGCTGCAGATAAATAAAAAGCAGCTTACCAGCAAACTTACTCATCGAAAAGACAGGACTAATCAGTCAGTTCTTAGTTTCAGGCTCTGTGCATAATGCATGAATACATATTTAACATAACCATCATGTTAGTGAGGTCTGGCTGGCTGCATTTTTTGTATGAACTTGATATACACCGTATTTATTGTTTTTGAATCAGAAAATAACATTAAAATGTGAGTTTACAGTTGTCCAGTGTAGTTGATAAAAAAAAAGAAATGACGCAAACAACAAAATGCTTTAAAAGGACACAGAGGTGTTATCACTGTTGAAAAATGAATTATTTCAATGATTTGACAAAGCTCTGGTTAAAGTTTGGTTAGGTACGCACAATAACAATTTGGTTAAAGGTTCCATACTGGAGAAAGTAAGATTTTCAAGTCAGTTTTATTTATGAAGCAGGGGTCTGTGCTTTAAAGATATTGTGAATCCTACAAACTGCCCAATTCACAGGGAAATATAACCTGCCTGTATTCATCTGCACTTTAAAAGAGCTGTTAGTTCTTCCGGAGAGCTGAGATGTCACGACTCACCCCTCATTGTCGTGAACACAGGCAGAGCTGATGTTTAACTCTGTTAAGCAGTGCTTGCTCATGCCCCTTAAAACTGACCTATCAGAGCAGATTGGGCTTTTTGGGTAGGGGGCTTTGGGAGAGGTTGAATACAGGTGCTGCAGCAATCTGACAGTTTGACAAAAATGTGTTCACTGAGTATGAATGCATGTAGACATTTTCTAGTAGACACCCAAAATAAAAACCTAAAAATAAGCATAACATAGGCCATTTAAGTTGAGGGAAAGATTATGTTTTAGGTGAGAGTAAGTAGTTAAGATAAAGGGACCTTCATTCAGTCCCTCCCAGCACTTTCTGTGATGTAGTATGCTTGCTTATCACAGGAAGTAATATGAAATGACTCTTTACATTAAGGTAGTAGCCTAGTGAGAACAGGGTGTCGGGGGAATCACTTTTTTCTCTTTTTCATCAGACTGCAAGTTGCCACAGTTTTTGCAAGTTCCCGCAATTTCATCTCATAAAATTGCATAAATATCCTGCATATTCCATCACATTTTTTTAAGAAAACGTGTCGCATAATCAAGGATTTTTGCCTGCAACAATCACAAAAAAACTCTGCATTTTTCTGGAATGACTGTTCATTGTCATGGTCACAATAAGAAACACTTGGCTATCACACAGCTGAGAAGCAAGTGGAGCAAGTGTGATGTTTTTCGACTCACCCATCTACGCTAGACTCCTCCCTATGAGGACTAAAGACATCTACTGACTGGGGCCCTTGCTGAAATAAATAATGCTGTTGCTTTTCATGGGAGGAAGGTATGTTATAAAAATGTTCACGAGGCCATCCATTTGGCTCTTGTAGCCCTTCTATCAGCATTGTCTGCTGACAGGCGGGTAACAATGCAATTGCACATTGGGAGAATGTCTGGTCTGCTGGTCTGATGTCAGGTTCGAGCCCAGCAGCTTGTACAAACACTTCCACTCTGTCTCTCCAGGTGATTTGTGGTCCTGACAGAACCCAGCATTTACAGTGGTGGAAAGATGAAAAGCTCCCCCTCTCCTTTTTTGCGGCCTGAGTTGAGTGGGGAAGATGGATAGGAGTACAGTCCAGCTGTGCCCCGCCCACATAATTTGGCTGTGATCAGCCCCCGGGCTTCATAAATCCCTGAGTGGGGATCAGTGCTGAGGGGAGCTGAGAGACACAGAGCAGCAGCACACATCAATCAGTATCCATCACCTGGGCACCGAGCTGGAACACACACTCATACAAACTTTACACATACAGTACACACACACACACACACACACACACACACACACACACACACACACACACACACACACACACACACACACACAGTGTACTTGATGTGAGACACCCTGCACTATTACTGCTGCAGTTTGTAACTCAGCTAGACTTAGACCAGGGTGTACAGTGCTCATAAATTGAGAACACCCATAGGTGTCTCAGGAGAGGTTTGCCTTGGCAAAGTGCGAAATTACATGTGCGTATGAAGACACAGTAGCTGAAGGGGGTCGGAAAGAGCCAGCATGTAAGTAGGTAGAGGTTAGGGTTTATCAGGTGGTGACTAAATGAATTAATGTTTTAAGAATACAGTTATTTTAAGCAAAACCATAATCTTCTCCTAAACCTAACCAAATAGTTGTGGTGCCTTTTATTTTGAAACTGTAACTTGCTAACTCGATCACGGAATGAGACCGTGCTGTCAGTGATGAGTTTGTCTATTGCATAAAAACTCTGAGCAAATCAACAACATCAGGCAAGCATTACACTGCTTCTCATATGGCTCCCAGTGGAGTGTTAAGCCGCATAGAGGACAGAACAAAACAGCACCACAAACACAATGTCACAGAGACGAGCCCAGTGGTGACAGCTCTATTCCCTGAGCCACTGTCCTGCCCCTGTCCTATGTCCCTGGATTCATTTGGCCACTATCAACTATATATGCGTCATGTCACTGTTATCCACTATGTTTACACATCAGTTCTAGTTTTAAATATTAGCACCATCTTTTGCCCAGAGACTGTTTCTCTCTATTAGAGTGAGTTTGTGCTTTAGTTCTTTCTTTCTTTTCTTTATTGCAGGGTCAACAGCTTTCAATAAATTCCCAGTCTTTCCTGTATCCTTAGCAACAGCATGCACAGGTTGTCCAAGAGTTAGCTAATCAATATTTCTTGCAGGAGCAGTTGTGAGTGCATGCATATGTGGGTGTGTGACGACTCTGGTGGCACATGTAATCACAGTCGTGTTAGCACTGTATTGTAGTGTACAGACTGCAGTATAATTGCTGACATTTAGCAGTTTACCGAACGTAGTAGTTAGCGGCAAGATAAGTGCCACGCTGTGAGGTGGTCTCATCTAATGTGCCACTAAATTGCTTGATTGAGACAGACAGCCCTCTCTCAACCTCTCCCTCGCTCCCTGTCTGTGTCTACCTCACTTTAAAGCCAAGGGGATGTGCCCTGTCGTGCCTGTCTATCATAATCATTTCAATATAAACTATGTAGGGCATGTTTAAAACCCACCAGTCCTATAAACGCCCTTTCATCTATGCTGACAGACAAGGCGGTTCAGCCTCTCACAATGACAGACACGCCAACCCGAAGAAGTGTTTCATCGCAGGGCTCTCGTGCCGACAGCGGAGCAAGGGAGGGAGAGAGAGAGAGCAAGAGAGATGGATGGATGGAAAGGGGGAAAAGATTTTTTTTTTGAACTGTTTCCAGATGTTTGATTAGTAGGTACACACTGGAGGCTGGATGAGTAACTGTATTTGTGTGTTTGTGTATGTGTGTATGTGTATTTGTATGTGCATGGTGTCTGTGGGTTAATTCACACACATTCAGGTTGGATGTTTAGTCTGTATTTTGTGCACGTCAAGCTCATTTGAGGTTCGATAAGCATGCACTTGTGTGGTTGTGCGTCTGTGGATAACGTGTGGTCGGTCTACTCTTCTGTAAAGTACACAGTGTATACTGGCACCTGAAACACGTCCCCACTGGCCTGCATTCCTCCTCTACCTGAAAAGACCTGAACAGATGCACTCTAACACAAACTAAATCAGATCACATGAAGAGAAGACATTATCAGAATAGACCCCATTAACTCTCTTTAGTGTCGTGCTTTTTTGCATTTCCAGTAATTCCTCAGGGAATAATGCATGGATCTTAATGAAAAAAAAAAATGTGTGGCTGATATTGGATTTGATTGTGTCTGCTATTCTAGTGTTATATGCTCAAAATATCTTTTCATTGCTTGCTTTTACAATACACTAACTTAAACAACAACAACAACAATGACTTAAATAAGTAAGGGATAATGCCTGACGAGGTGTCCAGAATCAGGAGTTAATGGATGACGCAAAGTTTTAGTTTCCCTGGTAATGCCTGAGGGTTTGACTAATACCTGGAACAATCATTACCTGCCCGTAAGATTCTTAAGCAACGGAAATGTTGTTCACACCTCCAGTAAATAGGACGGACCATAGATACGACTTGGCAACAGGAGATATTCTAGTCCGCTCAGCGATGAGCCAGAAAGCTAATGCTGTGCTAGCAAGATTCAAGTCAATAACGTTGCAGTTGAACAGTAAATATAATTGGACAGTATGCTAGCTAACAAGACCAGCTAGCTAACAATCATGTCATTGTCCCCAAATTAATATCAATGATTGAGATTATTCTCTTTAGAGGGGAAGTGTACTTTTTGCAGCTTGTGTGTCACTGTCGCCACCCTGTGGTGTTCAGAGGATAAGGCACTGAAGTACTGACGGACTGCACTCAGTATTGGAAAGAAAATATTCAGATTTTTTCATGTGGATAGGCCATCTAGCGCCTTGATTTAGAACGGTGAACAGGCAATTTGACTGGAACTACTTAGTAGGTGTCCATAGATCAGGGGTTAATGGACACCCTGCTGCCAATCAAAATGGAGTATTCCCCCAGACCATGGTATAATGTTATCTAATTTCCAGGTCATTTTATGTGCAAATTAAGAATGAGTTTATTGAGCTTATCCTGTTGTGGCACTTTCTATGAAGGTTGTATTACATCTTAGTGAAGCTGCATGGAGCCCTAACATAGAAGTTGCTTCTGCCTGAATGACAATGAGCCATCCCTTTAATAGATGGACGAAGCTACAATGTCATGTATTCAAAGTCTGAAATTGACTTTTCCCCTCAGTTGTATGAGTAATGTGATTGTGATGTGCTGGTAACGCTGTAAGGGTCCAAGTATTGAACTTTATAACCATATTCTGGTAATGGACACTAGATACACAGCAGTGATGGAATGTGACTGAATGCATTTTTGAGGGATACTTAAGTATTTCCATGTTCTGCCACTTTACACCCCATTCCACTTTGGACGCAAATATTGAACTTTTTACTCTTCTATTTGACCAATGTAGTTAGTTTGCTGAGTGCATGCTGTAACATAACCAAGGCAAAAAAACAAAACACTGATTCTAAACCAGAAGAGTGTTGAATATTGGATCTGAATATCGGCTGTTATCGATAAACCCATAGTATACAGCATATACTGCTATATATAGATATGTGTGTACTTTTAGCTACTTATTGACATTGAGTATTAACTACTTAAAATCTTTGATTTACATACTATTCATATAGGTGAGTGTGTACAAACTACTCAGGTGCACTAATCCAGACCTAACCATTACCTTAACATGACTGCAGCATGGCAGGCAGCCCCTGCTCAGGCCAAACCAGGCCCAGATCACAGGCTGTTTTATTGTTGTGTAAAACTGAGAGTTTCCTTTGGCCCACATGCACCCGGGGAGTGTTTGTTATTAAACAGAATCGGGTGCTGGGGTCGTTTAATACCTGAATAAATACACGCTACCTCCCAGCCTGACGTCTGTCCTCGCCACCAGCAACACCCTACGAAGAAAACCAGCGCTCTCCAAGAAAACTAGATCCCCGGTACTCTGTCCGTAATTATTTGTAGAGGCTTGGGTTTCTGCAAATGTATTCCGTTTAATTGCTTTTTACTGCAAATATTTGGCATAACTATATTTGGTCAAATTCTCCACTCTACCACTATGTGCAGCTCGTACTCTGGAGGTATGAACTACGCATTCCTATAAGCAAGTCTAAATGTGGTTGAGGTGACAACACAAGAGTTTAATTCCTGGGCAGTTTATTTCAGCCTGTATTTTCTGTCTCAGTCAGGCAGACAGACGAGCCTCTTACAAAACAGCCGGACCCAGAGCTTGACCTCTGGATGTTGGCATCAGAGGTGAAGAGTAAGGGTTCATTCACTTCACCCCCATTGACGGCGACTGGTTTGGGCTTCAGTGCTGAACAATCAGGTCAATAGGAAGGTCTTTAACAGGCAGTTGTACCCTACAGCAGCATTAGGGTCTCTCCTGGAGTTCAGTTTCTCATTCTAAACACTGGACTCCTCAAACATAGCCCAAGGCTCACAGAGGAGCAGGCAGGGGGTGGAGGGCTTGTTTTCTTTGGCCCAGGTGGATGTAAGCAAGCTTTCTTATTTGGCCCTCAGCCTCCTCAGTGGCCCGGAACAGTGTATGTGAAGACTTCACTACCAAAATATCTACCCTGGAAGAGAAATTCATTTCCTCAAGGTTATAATTCAACAACCAGCAGATTCAATTAAAATTCCTTGTATAGGAGGCCTATTATTTGAAATACCAAAATATTGTCTTAAAATGTGTTGAAACATATTTTTCTAACCAATGCAGACTGCCTCACTGGAAGTTTCTAGTCAATATCTCACTGTCGCGATAAGTAAACATCAGAACGATGGATTACAAACTACGAAGGACGCTGTGCTCCAAGATTTTCATGATCAGCCATACACCTCTGCCACTGCTGCACTGCTACCACTTAAGCATTTCATCACTGGATTAGGATTACAAACGTCTTTCATTTCTTTTCTTGAGTGTGTGATATAGGACTGTACATTGACAATCTGTTTCATTCATCACAGCTGTGATGTACCAGCCCAGTCTCTAATGTCATATGTTACATGTAATACATGCGTTTTTATGTATTTTCAATATGCACTTCATAATCTGATTAAAAACACGAGAAGGACAGACAACATTATCTCCTTGAGCCGTCTTCTGCAATGGTTTAAAAGCACCTGGCTGGAGGGTTAGCCCTATTAACTGTCAATCTTGATGCACCCAACTCTTCATATTTGCCTTGCAGTAGGGCTTAGAAAGAAACACACATTGTTGTTCACATTCAAGGTCTGGACTTCAGCTACGTGAACATCATGACGCCAGTGTGAACGCCAAAGCCTTTAGGCTTTTGCGATACAGCGTTACTCGAACATTTCACTTGAGTTCAGTATTTTCAATTTGGGGAATGCTCGCTTGATGCAGTTTTTTGTGTCGTCACATCACTTTTTGCATAATTTATCTGCTTGAAAACAGTGTCCCGTCTTGACATAGCATGAAAGTTACCATTTTTTAATGGTTATTTATATTAGATACAATGTCATCACTAACAGTACGCTAAAAACTTCGAACATCAACATATCAAAAAGGCATCAATTCAATGCCTTTGTCAGTGTTGAAAAGACATCAAGAATGAAAGTTGACCCTGAAAGGATGTCACTTGACATCAATAGCAAGCATTATGATGACATCACAAGAACTCTCATTCAGGCTCTTGGGTCTAAGTCTTTTCAACTTTGACATCTTCTTCATGCAAAAACAGTTAAGGAATGCAAAAAAGTTGTCAAGTGACATTTAAAGGGTAGTTTCACCAACAAAACGTTAATTCAATAAAGAAATGTCACTTTTTCAATGTGCACAATAAACGTTTACATAGGACTGGGTTAATATGATATGATGTTATGTTTTCACTGAATGAACTGTAAGAATTTTCAACACATTCTTCAATTTCCACGTAACATTTTTTAAAACTTTCCTACTTTTGTAGTCCTTTATTTTGGTTATCAAATTACTTAGCATACTTATTAAATCCAATTTGGGTTAGCTTTAAAAAGGCCCCGAACACTACTAAATTAAGCTTTCTGAAACTTGCAGATTGCATGTCATATGCAGGCATTAGCAAACAGCCAGACTGTCAGTAGAGCAGTATTCAAAGTGACACACAGCTCTTGGCAAAGGATGGAACTATTGATCAACGGCGGAAGTGAGATATTGATCTTCTAGAGTAAATGTCAGAAATGGATCCCAGGAGACATCTGGTGTGTGTGTGTGTGTGCGCGCGCGTGCACGTGTGTGCATGTGTGTGTACACGGGGGTAGAAACACATGGTAGTATGTGCTAGCCTAGAGTAGTGAAAGTGACAAATGACTCCTCTCTCACAACAGCAGACAGAGATGGCGAGTGTTTGGCATTTGTGGAAAAAACATGGGAGTGAGAGACATAACATCACCATTGTGCGCGTGTATGTGTGCGCATGTTTGCCCGTTTGTGTGTATGATTTGTACTTATTTGTGTGATTGTTAGACATAAGCAGAGACAGTGTAGAGTCAGTGTAATTCAGCCTTTTTTCTCGCATCTCAGTGCTGTCCATATGCAGTACTAAGTAATGTGTTAATTAGTAGTGTCCTTATTAATGAACACCTCCGGCAAGATGGGCTCTAGCACCCCAGATGTTTGTGCATGACAACATCAAGGTGCCCATTCATGGGAACACAGTACTTACTAAAAATTGTATTCTTCCACTGCTTCCACTCTTATACAGAGAAAAGCAATTCATTAAGAAAGCCAAACTAGTGACATGGTTCTCTGGATAGTCTCTGTATCTCAGACATTTATGGTGAACAGAGGTTAAACTCTGATGACTTGTCATCTGACACCTCAAACATGAACTTGAAAAGCCTTGATTTTGATTGTGACTCTATGATTTTCCATCTTCTCTCTCTCTCTCTCTCTCTCTCTCTCTCTCTCTCTCTCTCTCTCTCTCTCTCTCAATATATGGTCAAAGACATTGTGAAATTTTTGTTGTCCAGTCCTAGAGTTTATGAAATGCATTTCAAAACAATAAGGTATATAGTGTCTGTCACAATGTAGACTTAAAATATTGTGATATTATTTTTAGGCCTTAATGGCCCATCCCTAGGATGCAGCGACACTTACAAGCTGGGACAGGGGCATCAAATGGTTGGAGAAGATGTCCCAATTTTTCTTGGAATTGGGGTTGTACTTGAACTTGGATTTTAACTCATTTGTATGTCACTTTGGGCAAAAGCATCTGCCACATAAATAAATGTAGAATGTAGTTTGTGCTTTGTTTCAACAAGCAAACATTAGTATGTTGACACAAAAAACTGAGACAGCACTAAAAATTGATGAAGGCACAAAGAAATTAAAAGTGGACAGAAGTGACAGTCAATAACACATTGTAAAAAGTAAAATAAATTGTGTATTTCTTACCTCTTTCCAATTTGTCACATCTTTGCTCATCAAGCAAGTTTATTGCTCAACTCGGGACGTAATCAGAAAAAGTACCAGTGAGTCCAACGGCGAGGGCCATTCGCCGTGCCAGCTTGGTTCTCAACCAAGTAACTTGTTTAAAGACATTTGCAATAAAAGGACTGTCTTCCTCTAATCATATTTTCAGTTTAAATATAATTGACAGTACTGTACCAATTGTGAATGGATGAAGGTGAAACTCTAGAAGGACTCCCAGTGAAGGACTGTGACTTTCTCAAAAGTGCTGCACGTCAGGCCTCCCTCCATTCTCCCTTCACCCACTTTCCTAACTCGCTTTTATCTGTCCTCTCCAAACTTTATCATTTCAAGATGTTCTGAGGCTTAATGCATTTATTTAAGCTCAAAGCTTATTTAAGCTCCATTAAAGGTAATTATATACCCTGTTATAAGGCTCAGCCATCCCCAGAGTGGCCATTAAGTGTGGGTAGATGTGATGGTTCTGCCAGTGTTTGTGGCTGCCAGAACAATTATGAAGCTGTGTCTGTCTGTGTTGGGTAGAGCCAGGGTGGTATCCACTGTTTTTACATAAGTGTTAGAGCGGAGCTGACATGGACAGAGAGGGAATGTTGTGGAGTGGTGTGTGTGTGTGTGTGTGTGTGTGTGTGTGTGTGTGTGTGTGTGTGTGTGTGTGTGTGTGTGTGTGTGTGTGTGTTTGTGTGTGCTGAAGCTTTTCTTTTTGTGGTTTCTGTGCCATATTTTTGTTAACTGATTCATTCAAAACTAACCAGAAGCAGGAAAAGTTCAAGTGTCTTTATATTGAAAATCTCATCAATTTTACAGTCTCAGGGTTGGCAAGTGTATAAAGTGTGTGTTTAACCTGCAGGCAAGAAGGCAGCCATCCCTCCTGCTGTCTCACAGATAGAGATCATCCCTACAAGCTACTGTCAGCATGTCAAAGTAAAGAACTGGAAAGTGCCAGTGATTGATTTCAGTCTTTTGCGGCAGTTGTGGCTGCAGGTCAGACGAACAACAATAGAGCATCAGAGGAAGACAAAGTGCAATAACACTGAGAATAAACTAAAAACCAGAAAGGGAGACAGAAAGAATGACAGCGAGAAATAAAAAAACAAAACCCTTGAAAGTCAGGAGTCAGCAGTGAAGCGCAGAGAGAAATTAAAAGGAGATAATCACTTGAAAAGCTCTCCTGGACCCCAATTGGGATTCCAGACACTGAAGTGTACTTGAATGCCCTCACCTGTCCCATTCCCCTCAAAAAACCCCAGAGCTTTCATTCTCTTCCCGCCAGCTACAAGGAAATCCGTTTTAGCCGAGCCAGATGGAGGGACAATCCCTTTTAAAAGGCTGCTGACAGGGCACAGTGGGGCATGCAGTTTACTGCCAGCCCGTTGTGGATTCCTGTCTTGGCTCCATATTAAGATGAAGAGTTAATTCAGCAGAGGCTTCCTGAGGATATACAGTGAGAGGATCAGGCCAAGGAGGCCTGAGTCTAGCCTGATGGAACAACACAGTGGCTGAGTCACTGGCTGTAACTGGTATAACTAGGATATAAAACTTGATATGAACTTGAAATATATGGTTAGTGCTACACAGTAAAATGAAATACCAATGTATGAAAATTTACGTCGCCTGGATTGGCATCACCGGGGCCCCACCCTGGAGCCAGGCCTGGGGTTGGGGCTCGCAGGCGAGTGCCTGGTGGCCGGGTCTTTGTCCACGGGGCTTTCTTATAGCTCCTTAGCTCAGCGGCCATCTGTTGGAGTTTACCCCAGTGAACGAGAGGGTCGTTTCCCTGCGCCTTCGGTTGAGGGATAGGTCTCTCACTGTTGTCTCGGCTTATGGGCCGAACAGCAGTGCAGAGTACCCAGCCTTCTTGGAGTGCCTGGGAGGGGTACTGGAGGTGCTCCCACCAGGGACTCCGTCGTTCTACTGGGGGACTTCAATGCTCTCGTGGAGGGGTGTGATTGGTAGGAATGGCCTCCCCGATCTGAGTGGTGTTTTGTTACTGGACTTCTGTGCTAGTCACAGTTTGTCCATAATGAACACCATGTTCAAGCATAAGGGTATCCATATGTGCATGTGGCACCAGGACACCCTAGGCCCGAGGTCAATGATCGCCTTTGTGGTCGTGTCATCTGACCTCCGGCCGTATGTCTTGGACTCTCAGGTGAAGAGAGGGGCTGAGCTGTCAACTGATCACCACCTGGTGGTGAGTCAGATCTGCTGGCAGGGGAGTAAGCTGGACAGACTCGGCAGACCCAAACATATTGTGAGGGTCTGCTTGGAACGTCTGGCGGAACCCTCTGTCAGGGAGGTCTTTAACTCCCACCTCCGGGAGAGCTTGGACCAGATCCCGAGGGAGGCTGGGGACATTGAGTCCGAATGGACCATGTTCTCCACTTCTTTTGTTGACGCGGCTGTCTGGAGCTATGGCCGTAAGGTCTCCAGTGCCTGTCATGGACGGCAATCCCCGAACCCAGTCGTGGACTCCGGAAGTAAGGGATGCTGTCAAGCTGAAGAAGGAGTTCTATCGAGCCTGGTTGGCCCGGGGGACTCCTGAGGCAGCTGACGGGTACCGACAGGCCAAGCGAGCGGCAGCACGGGCAGTCGCAGAAGCAAAAACTCGGGTCTGGGAAAAGTTCTGGGAGGCCATGGAGGAGGACTATTGGTCAGCCTCGAGGAAATTCTGGCAAACCATCCGGCGCCTCAGGAGGGGGAAGCAGTCCTCCACCAACACTGTTTACAGTGGAGGTGGTCAGCTGTTGATCGACTGGGGAAAATGTCGGGTGGTGGAAGGAATACTTGAGAATCTCCTCAATCCCACTGACATGCCTTCCATAGAGGAAGCAGAGGCTGGGGACTCAGAGATTGACTCATTCATCACCCATCACCCATGAGATCCGCCCTGAGTACCTCAAGTCTCTGGATGTTGTGGGGCTGTCTTGGTTGATATGTCTCTGCAGCATCGCATGGCAGTTGGGGACAGTGCCTCTTGACTGGGGGTGGTGGTCCCCCTATTCAAAAAAGGGGACCGGAGAGGGTGTTCCAACTATTGGGGGATCACACTCCTCAGCCTCCATGGGAAAGTCTATTCCAGAGTACTGGAGAGGAGAATTCGGCCAATAGTCAAACCTCAGATTCAGGAGGAACAATGCGGTTTTCGTCCGGGCCGCGGAACATTGGACCAGCTCTATACCCTGCGCAGGGTGCTCGAGGGTTCATGGGAGTTTGCCCAACCAGTCCACATGTGTTTTGTTGACTTGGAGAAAGCATTCGACCGTGTCCCTCGTGGCATTCTGTGGGAGGTGCTCCGGGAGTAGGGGGTCCGAGGCCCTCTGTTAAGGGCTCTGGCAGAGTTACTGCCTCAAGTGGAGGAGTTTAAGTATCTTGGGGTCTTGTTCATGAGTGAGGGAAGGATGGAGCATGAGATTGACAGGCGGATCGGTGCAGCAGCCGCAGTAAAGCGGTCGTTGTATTGGTCTGTTGTGTCGAGGATTTACTGAGGATTTCAATTTACTGGTCAATCTATGTTCCTACCCTCACCTATGGTCATGAACTTTGGGTCAAGATCACGGATACAAGAGGCTGAAATTAGTTTCCTCCGCAGGGTGGCAGGGCGCTCCCTTAGAGATAGGGTGAGGAGCTCTGTCACCCGGGAGGAGCTCGGAGTAGAGCCGCTGCTCCTCCACATCGAGAGGAGCCAGCTGAGGTGGGTTGGGCATCTGTTTCGGATGCCCCCAGGACACCTCCCTTGGGAGTAAGTATTGTAAGCCAATAGTATCACAGTAGAGGGCTTCCTGAAGTGTCATGTGGGCATTGCCTGTCATATAGAGGACAGAAGGAAGGATGTTTTCTGAGCAATAAGGTCTAATGCACAGCCATGATGGAGAAGCAGAAGCGCCCCCCCCCCTCCTCTGGCCTCCCTCCTCTCCCTTCTTTTTTTCTTCCCCCTTCTCCACCCCTCCTATTTCTCCAAGGTGTCTTGCTCAATTTATTACCCGGCTCAAGGTGTTAATCCCTCACAGTTTTCATCACTTAGTGCGCCAATCAAAAAGGGCTTAGTTTATGTAATCTACCAGACTATTGTCAGCTCTTTTTGCCCCTCCTCCTCCTCCTCCTCCTCCAGCTCTCCCCTCACCTCATCTACCTTCTAAATCTTTCCACTCTGATCTCCACTCGCCCTTCTCCATCTATAGAAACGAAAGATAGATAATTTTTCAAAGCAGCTAATGGAAAGTGATTTGGATAAAGTATGCTTGCTCTGAATGAGACATAAGGTGTAGCGAAACGTATTCATATGAAAAATCTACTTTATAATGAAAAGATGGAAGACATGACTCTGCACTTTGGGTTCATGTGAGGGCACGGTAGGCTGGATGAGGCAAGGGAGTGTGGTTGGATAGTTAGGGTTTGTGAAACCAGATCTGCAAGCAGGTTTGTGGTTGGCACTGAACATGATGCCTCTGGGCGATTGCATTCACCTAGTTATTATTTTAGAATCTGTTCCTCTGGATCACTGCAGAACACCTGGACTCCCAGAGCTCAGGTGTTATTCTAAACGGCTTCTGCAGATATTCTTCCCAGGACACCAGGCCTGACCATGGGAACAATGTTAATACTGCTACCATCATATTAAAAACTTCTCAACAGCATTTAATAACAATTGTGGAAATCAAATTCCTAAAAAATGCAAACTGCTGCCAGATTCAGAGTTGTCCTTCATTTTTACTTGTTATATCGATGATTAACCATTAATTTCCTGCTTCCCATGTTTCATGCCGATAAAAAAACTAATAATTTCATATTTAACAACAAAAAATTGACTTTTTTATTTTGGGGTGAACTGTCTCTTTAAGTTACATTTGCTCAAAATGTCTCTCTCTTATGTTAAATGTACTAACTTGAAGACATGCCAAAAACACACAACTAAAGGTTATATATAATACGTTTAACATTCAACATTCAAACATGGTGTTCAGTTACTCAGCTGGCATTGGGATTATCTCTAAACACTTTGGCTGTTGCGATTAATTTTGATGGCTTTTTTTTTGTTCTTAAAGGGATAGTTCATGTTTTTTGAAGTGGGGTCATATAAAGTACATATCTATAGTCGATCTGTTCCCTACCGCAATCACCGATCAGCACAGCCTCAGTCTGGAGAAGTAGAGAGCTGCTTCAGCCCAGATGCTCAGCTTTGTGCTGCAGTGAACAGGGTCCAGAGAAAAAGTGAAATTTAACCCCCTAAAACAAGGCTAACCTAAAAAAATCTATAACAGTTCAAGTGTACATTGTATAGAGAAAATTCACACCGCTTTACATCACTGTCAGACCCGCCTTTCTTTTGGCACTTAATTTTCTCAACCGTAGAGCCTCCGTATCCCTACGCATTCGCGCAACTGGGCAACAGGTGATCTGCGAGTGGCAAAATACTGTGCGAGGCCCAGTTGCTGGACGAGAGGTTTACTTTCGATAAAAAAGAAACTTAACAATTTCAGACACAGACTGTAGAACCCCCATATCACTACACGTTAGTGCAACTGCGTAGGGATACAGAGGTTCTACAGTTGAGAAAATGTAGTGCCAAAAGAAAGGCAGGTCTGACGGCGATGTAAAGCGCTGTGAATTTTTGTCTATACAATGTACACTTGAACTGATATACATTTTTTTAGGTGAGCCTTGTTTTAGGCGGTTAAATTTCACTTTTTTTCTGGACTCCGTTCACTGTAGTACAAAGCTGAGCGTCTGGGCTGGAGCGGCTCTCCACTTCTCCAAACTGAGGCTGTGCTGATCGGTGATTACGGTAGGGAACAGACCGACTATAGATATGCACTTTATATGACCCCACTTCCAAAAACACGAACTATCCCTTTAAGATGCTTAATTCAAAGCAGTGCATGCAACAGTTTAATCTGAAAAAATGAAAAATAATGAAATTTATCTTTCCTAGTAGTTGTTGATTCAAAGAGGGAGGATTATTAGATATGAAAAAAGTGGCAGTCACACCTATTTTTTAGCCATCACCCACCCTCCAAAGCTAAGGGCCAATAATAGACATATTTCTTAGTGATAGCCCCTGCCTGTTCTCTCTCCCAGCAGCTTCACTTCATTAGTTCCAGGTAACTAGCATAGCATGGGATGAGACAGCGGGATCCCTATGAACAAGCCCTGAGTAAAATTTCCAAGGACTGAGCCACACTGCCAGCTGGAGCCCTGCTAAAGAAGCGTTACTAAATATACCACTGTGGTACACACAATGATGAAACCCTGCACTTTATTTGGAAAAGCCAATAAAAAGAAAAAGAGACAGAGAAATAAACTTAAATATTAAATCTCAGTCAAAGGTAATATGACAAATAGAGTGTGCAGAAGTACCACTGCTCAAAATTAGAGATATTTTTTTATTGTGTGTCTTGTGAATAGGTTTTTACATTTTTCATTTCATGTGGCTTCTATTGCATATCCATGCACATATATGCACCTATATAGCAATATCCCAACACACTTTGAGTAATGTGTATGAACTGTTTTGTGCTCACCAGTTGTTGGGACAGTGTGTGTCTTTGTGCTTGTGTGGCAAGTTTCCTCTATAGCATGCTGGTATTGTGATTTAGAAAAAGAGGGAGACTTGGCGACAGTCTTAGAAAGCAGCCAACCCTCTTTGCTTGCTGAAGTACACAAATAAAGAGCATAGAAAAACAATCCCTCCTTCCAATATATCTGAGACCTGATCCTAGTACAGACCTTCCCACCACAAGCTTTGAATAGATTTGAAGCTTGAATCTGAGAAGGGTCCTCTCAGTTTATAGGACTGCTGCAGATTTACAGCAATAACGGAGAGGGTTTTTTGTCTCTGTCTGTACCCATACTGGTCAGAAAGTTGTCTGGCAGACTGGCGCAGTGTTGTTGTATGTACTGGATTTATGTCTCCTGCTTTATATTAATTTTGTCTCATTAAAGCTGCGCCACAGGTTTCTCTCTCTTCTTGAGTGAGTTCAGTAAGCCAGTGCTAAAGGTACGGATATATTTCTGGGAAAAATGCTCACAACTTTTTAGAGTTAATCAAATGTTCAATTTTATTGATCATAATCTGAATACAATCTACCACGTCAGCTGCTGTTGTGTTGTGAGGCGCGTGGACTCAGTTGTGCTTTTACCAATGGCCTTTACATTCTTTTATTTTCTCCATCCAGACATTGACGAATGCCTGGAGAACAATGGTGGCTGTGATCACTTCTGCAGGAACACAGTGGGCTCCTTCGAATGCAGCTGCCAGAAAGGCCACAAATTGCTCACTGATGAACGGACATGCCAAGGTCAGTGACTAACTGTCAATCACTTAGATTCTCACTGTGTCATCTCCCCTGTCACACATCAGTCAGCTCAGAATAAACTCAGAGAGACAGAGGTTTAGAATTTTTGGTTTTACCTGACAAAACTCAGACTCACAATTTGTTTTCTGCTGGACATCAGTGGGGGTTGATGGTTATCTGCCTTTCTGGGGCAACAAGCACTGACATGCTTATCTGATAGCTCAGCTTGGCTACTTAATCCAACTGTCTCTTTTATCAACGATTAGAGAGATGCCTTAGCACACAAAACAGAGCTTGGACTAAGAAAATTAAGTGTATTTACCTCTGTAACGGTTAAAGCCAAAGCCACAGATTCATTGGGTTAGGGCACCTTCTTCTGTGCCTTTTTACACCCACTGACTTTTGTTAGATGAAAGCTGGATCAGCAGGGGGCAAGTGTTGAGTTAGTTTGTATTGCAGCTGTAACGGCCCATTCGGAAAGAGAATTTAAAGTAGACTTAATTTCTGTGGTAAAATGTGTAAACTTTATAATTACATTTTGAAGTACAATTAAATTGCTTTAAAAAGCATTGGTCTCCTCCATTCGCCAGCAGCTATTGGTAGACACTACAATATTATCATATACACATAAAAAGGAACCACACATGGCTAAAAGGATCAGTGAAACTAACGTGAATGGGAAACTGGTGCCTTAGAGCAAGTTTGCATCTTTGCTGGAGTCAGACAAGAAAATCAATATCAGTTTGGTCTCTGATCCTGTCCAGGGATACAGAAAGTCCTGCAGGACAGTAGTCTAGAGATATAAATATACTCTTTCCATTAAGTTCAGTACTTCCACGTCTTAGTGGATCTACTAGACTCACAGAGAATAAATTTGTATCTGTCTTTTGAAGATGACCAACAGAAACATTTCCATAAATGCTGGACTGTCTTTTTAAACTCCAACTGCTATAGTTTTAAAGTTTGAATGTGTCTGAATGCTTCTCTGAAACGCTTTTATGAGAAAAGTTCAAGCGTGCACAGTCGTCTTTCCCTGACAAGATAATGTAGAGTTTGTTGCAGCAGTGTAACTGACTTCCTGGACTGGGTAAGTAGTGTAGCAAAGAAGCCTCCTTGTGGTCAACGACTGTGTTTGTATGACCAAAGGCAGATTCTTGCTTACAAGTTGCAGCAAGACAGATGGGAGGGCAGACTAACACAAAATTCTTTTATTAACAACAAAACCCCGGGGTGCTTCTGTCCTCGGCCCAAACCCACAAACAATGTGGGTACATGTGGGTGTTTGTGTGTCCTGGATCAACTATGCATGATCAGTGGTGTGTTTGTATCCTTTAATAATGTGGTGTTGAGTGTTGTCAGCCACATCAGAGCACCCGTGCCTATTTCTGACACACCTTGGTCCGTACCATGCCAGCCAGTAGCTGCCAGGTTTATCCCATCCACTGACATCTGGACTGTTCAGCTTCAACATGACCTTAAAATGAAATATAATGTTTAATTTGTCAGCTCTTTCTGTGCCAGTAAGCTTCTCCGGAGAAGCTCGCTCCTGGTCATACCCTACATGCCAGTGTTAGAGCATTTGCCAGAAGTGGCTAAGAAACTCAAGCAGAAAGATGAATCGTTTGCCATAGTTGCATAAGCAATTCCCACAAATGATTCCTTCTACTCTAAATGTTTAGAGAGGCAGAGAGATAGAGAGAACATTGTCAGCAGTTATATAAATGTCGAAACACCTCATCATGACTGAGGGTGTGTCTTGCAGAAAAACACATTAATTATTTTATATACGTTCATCTTACATTAAACAGTTGCTGACAGCTCCTGTGGGCCTGGATCAGTTTAAGTAAACTCTGCTTGTGGCCTAGCTCAAAACAGGCAAGCTATTCCAAAGTCCTCACATGGACAGTTGCCTGGAATATTTACCAAGCCAACATCCAGGCCTTAACAACTTCCTCCACATGACAAACTCCATTATGACATTTCGTATTTTTAGCTCCTGTAAAGCCCCGTGGAACAGCCTGAAATAAACCAGGTGAGTTTGAAATGCTGGCCTCCATTCCTGATAGGTTAATAATATTTGGTGCAGGACAAGTATACATAAACACATGTGCAGGCAGGCGTGCACACTCATACATACACACACTCAGATGGACTTTGACGCAACACTGAATGAGACTTCTCAACCTCATTCCAGTGGAGTCTTTTGGTTGTTATAATGAGCTCTTGTCTTAGTTTAGTTTAGAGCGTATATATTTGTTTACTATCATGTCCACTGTGATTAATAGGATGGCCTCTTTAGTCTGTGGTGAGGAGCTTGTGTTTCTCCATAAATGAGTCATTAAGCCCACAATGTCTGTTAAACCACTCATCTCACTGACCTCTGCTTCCACCAAAACCTCTATGCTCTCATTGGATTGATTTAGACAAGTTCATAATTCTACACATGTGAAATCTCCTATTACAGTATGTCATTTTGTCACCATCATCATAGTAAAACTATTGAGCTTATGCCCCTTTTTTGATGGCTTTGATTCCGGTTTTGATATCTTAACTTCCTGTTACTGTCGCTAACTATAAATACGAGTTTAAAGTCACAGTCTTTTAGGTTTCCATAGCCTGTTATGCATTGCTTGAAGTTGAGAAGTTAGTAATTCTGGTGACTTGACAGCAGATATCAAATAAAGAAGATGATTAAAGTTATGTTCATCATTACTGTTATTAGCTTACAATTAGCTTATCTTTATTTTGCAGCAGTACATAAGCTGGTGAAGAAAAGAGCCGATGTTTAATAAATCAGTACAATTACCACAAACATGGTGCTGATTTGTGATTGTTTTGTCTGGAATCTGATGAATTAAAACACAACTTTTCACCCCACCATTCAATGAGTTGATATAAGAATAACATTTAGATTATTATGCTGTTGCACGATAATAAACCATGTCTATGTCACAGAAAGCTGGAGTGTCACAGTATGAATAACCAAATTAGTTTGTACTGTTTCTTTTATTTATGGCTGAATTTTCTGTATTTCAAAGGCCCATCTATGGGCATTGCAAATTAGCTTTGGCTATAAATGCTGTGGTGTGTGGCATCAATTCATACTATTTGCTTCGGCACTTTGACTTGAGATTTTAAAACATTCTGAATGGCTATGAGACAACTTATTATATTGTAGTGTTATATAAACATAATAAAACACAAATACAAACATATTCTGACCAGTCACAGTGACTATTCCTACAGTCCCAGAGCTGTGCAGGAGAACTGATTTAATTAGCGCTGGAGTGTAAACGGCAGTCATGTTTGTTAGACTGTTGGAGAAAAAAGCTATTTGTCAGTTCTTCATGCTACTGCTCAGTCAGATATTTGCTAATTTTCAGGTAGAGCTGCAGATTCCAATCTACTAAACTCAAAGCATTCAAGAGTCAGAGCACTGAGAGGCATGTTGTTAATACTGTTTTTCGGGAAATGTGGTACAATTCGATTTTCTGTTATCGTCAGGATGTTTTAGGCATGGAAAAGATTATGCAACAGGGATCAGTAGTACTAAGCACATCTCTGTTAAAAGTCATGGGAATCTCCCTTTCTGATGATTTTTCTTTAACAGCTATTCTTTGCTGGCTGCAACAAGGCATCCCTTTACTGAGGTGAATGGGAAACTACAATGAGTGAATGAACAAAAAAGGCAATTGATTCTGATATCCCTTGCAGCATTTAGTTTGTCCATTTCCCCTTCTCAAAGGTTTCTGATGCATTACGTGCAGTATTTCTCACCAGTCATGTATCTTTTTTGGTCTTCCTCAGACATTGACGAGTGCTCCTTCGAGAGAACGTGTGACCACACCTGCATCAACTACCCCGGCAGCTTTGAGTGCTTATGCAACAAGGGATACATCCTGTATGGCCTCACTCACTGTGGAGGTGAGAGTCTGCTCACATCTATCCAAGTGCTGGGAACATGGGAGAAATATGTGAAACTGTCCCAAAACTGGCAAATCGATAAAGCTGAAGTGTGTGTGACAGAGTAGATACAATTTCTGTTAAGGTGATGGGTGAATCGCGTGTGTGTGTGTGTGTGTGTGTGTGTGTGTGTGTGTGTCAGAGCACGTTCCTGTGTATTGGTTTGTCTGCTTGTCTGTGTGTTTGTGTGTGTGTTGTCACACATCTGTAGCTCAATCAACACACACAGTTCTGACTGTCCTGTTGTTGGACTGACTGACGTCACTGATGGTAAGGTGGAGTCGGCATGAACACATTAACACACTCAGCTGCCAGTTTATTAGGTTCACTTAGGTCAAGCTAATACAGCCCTGCAATAGCAAAATCAGTCCTGCTCCCTTCATCAAGGTTATAATATTTCTCGTAACATAAATAGCTGTTTCTGTTTTTCCTTGCTGGGTGGACAAAATAATTGACCTGCCAGTATGCATAAGTACAGTTCAACAGCATTACTAGCTGCAGCCTCTAAAATGATCATATATTTGAAAGGGAAACTTTTCCAAACATGATCCAAAACTATCATTAAAAAAATGTAAAGAGAGAATGGAGATAATGTAAGTGTCAGTGTCACAGTTCACTCTTCAAATCATTCAAAGCTGACACACCTGATATTACCTGTATGTTCATACCCACAATTGTTGTGATTTTTTAAAGAGTGCCAAGTTTCAAATTACAGTATATCCAAGAGCATTCTATCTATTATTAGTAAGGGAAGTCAGTGTATCACTGATGTAAAGGTATGTGGAAACTGATTAACATCTTTAGTTGCCCGTTTTTGTTATTTCTGTCATTATTTCTGTTTTTTGTCTAATTACATGTACAAGTCAAAAGTGAAGAAAGTGAAGATTTATTCATACTCTCATACTGACTGTCCTGCTCTCTGTGGTTGGCTCCCAGACATTGATGAGTGCAGCATCAGCAACGGGAGCTGTGAGCATGGCTGTGTTAACACCCAGGGCAGCTATGAGTGTGTGTGTCCTCCTGGACAGAAACTCCACTGGAACAAGAAAGATTGCATTGGTAAGTGTTTGTGAGTTTTTCTGCTTTCGAGTTTCTCCACTTGTGCTGTGGTGGATTCCGCACAGCGGGCCCTGAACGGAGGTATGTGTGTGTGTGTGTGTCCAGGTGGTTGTCATGGTGATGTGACTCTGTGTGTTCCTCAGAGGTGGCGAAGTGTTTACCCAATGGGAAGCCAGCGCCCCGAGCCCAGCTGACTTGCACCAAGAGTGGAGGAGCAGAGGTCTGCTCTCTCTCCTGCCCTTCCAACGCCCTCTTCCTCGCAGGTACACAAACACACACACACACACACACACACGTGTGTGTACACACACACATACAGGTCTATAATCACACATGACAAAAAAAGAAGTAAGAAAACAGTTCCTCTTTTATAACATTTTCAATACTGCAAAAAAATAATAAAACTGTATGCATATTGGGCCTAAGGTTGGTGACCCCTCAAATGAAATTCCTCATACTCCTGTAAATCTCTCCAACCTGGCCTGTACTGTTTTGAGTTGTAGTGCTGCACACGTTGCTGCCCTCTGGTGGAAACATCTGGACAGTTAAATATTTCCATACCATCCTCTCTCCCAGTGCTGTTGATGCTTGACGAAGGTGCTGCTGTTCTTTATTGCTGTATTTGTTGATTCCTCGGGGGGCACTCCACTCAGACTGATGTGTTTTTCACTCTGCAAGGCTTTCTTGGCTTCACCTGGCCCAGCACTTTGGCAGGCACCCCGGCCTTTCCTCCTCCTGTAATAGTACTTAACACACATCTCTAAATTGATTACATTCTTTGATCACGCCATTTTTTCCGTAGTACTGCCTTGCTCCGTTTAACTTGGCAGCCCTCGTGTGAGAATGATGGATAGTTCTCAGGCATGAGATGAAATATTTGTTTTTCTGTCCTCTTGGATTGTGTCTCAATTTTAAGGGGAGGGAGCCATGTAAATTCCTGTGGCTGAATGCAGTCCAGGCTCTTATTTAATCATCCTGCTTTTATGACCTCTGAAGGCTTCATCCCTCATTTCTTACTTGAAATACATCTTTGTGTTTACGTATGCATCAAGGAAAGATGAGGTCTATAGATCTGTCATTTGAATTTCTCAATGGTGTGTCTAAATGGAGGATATTGTGGTCTTAAATGTTTATAAAATTCTTTTGAATCCTCAGAACTGCCAAGTGAATAACACATGATTCCATGATGACACCGACCCACACATGCACATACACTCACACTCACAAGGTATTTGATGGTGCAGAAGGACCAAGTCAAACAGTCAGCCTCCCTCTTTTCTCACTGTAGTGTTATGTGTGTGTGTTTCTTGCAGACTCAGAGAACAGCTACACACTGAGCTGCGGAGTACCAGTCCAGCCTGGTAAAGCTCCTCAGAAGAAGAATGCCACCACTGCCCTACCCACCTGCACCGGTATAAACGATGGGAAATGCAGCACTCAGAGCCAGGTTTACTGAGAAAAGGGCCAGCTGTTTCATGGAGTTGAGATTTTACCCAGACAGCCCGCTCTTTATGCTGTCAGGTCCTGGACTGATCCGAGCACCAGCCTCCAGACACATATTGCCAGTGAAGATTAGCTCATTGGTGCAGTTCAGTAGTGGGATTTCTATCAGATGACTTAGCTCAGAATATAGATATTAAAGTAGTGATGCTGGTTGCATTTTTAAACTAGTTTGCAGTTGCTCCAACAGTTGTGGCAAACTACAACTTTGTAAAGAAACTGAATGCAAAGTATACAAACCTTTACTTCATGAAGAGTATTTCTGTTTCCTTGGTGACCAAGATATCCTGGAAGTGGATTAAGAATATTGTAATTGTTATGGATTAATTCATACTATTATTATAGTAATTTTGACCCTCTATGAGTGACCTGTAGTTAATTTTGTTGCTCATCAAAATTAATTGAGTATGCTATCACTAGCACAGTAACTTTAGCACAGTACACAGTACTTCATCAATGAAAACTATCCATACATACAAGTGTAGTCTTGATTAAAAAATGAGCAAATTTGACCTTCAGTCGATCACTTTCTAATATATAAGAACCTAAACTAAAATGTTGTTACCACACAGCCAGCAGCAGGACAAAAATGTTATTATCATTTATTTCATTTACCATTAATTTCCTGTTACTTCTGTCAGTGGATATGTGTGGGATGCTAGTAAGGGAGGCTGTCCTTGTGTCAGCAGAACCATTTACATTCACAGTTAGGGCATTTAGCAGACGCTTTTTGTCCAAAGTGACTTACAAATTCTTTCACATTCATAAATTGATGGCAGAGGCTGCCATGCAAGGTGCCAACTGCTCATCGGGAGCAACTTGGGGTTCAGTATCTTGATTAAGGACACTTTGACACGCTGCTAGCGGGAGCCAGGATGCGATTACTAGATGACCAGCTCTGCCTCCTGAGCCGCCCCTCAGTTCTCTACTGGATCATTGTGGAGCCTTTGCAAATTGAAGTGGGGTTCAAGAAGGCCAGTGAAAGATAAAACAGTCTATTACTTGATAGCAAATAAAGACCAATGTATTTAAAAAAAACTAATTGAGATTAGGGGAACAGAAAATTTCATCTTGTATTGTGAATTGAGAAAGGTCAAACATGTATACAGCTGAAAAATTCCTAGATGTACAGTACTTGATTTACTCTTGTTTAAACTATGCTCTGATCAACCGTCTTTTGTTTCTGCTGTGTATGAATGAAGACATGCTGGCCCCGCCCATCAAACAGAAGGCAAGGTTTAAGATCAAAGATGCCAAGTGTCACCTAAGGCCTCGCAACAAAGAGAAACACAGAGATTCATCCAAGCAGAACCCACAAGGTGAATAACTTCCACAGTTTGAGCTATACTGGATCACCAACATATTTGTTCAGTTTAGTCAGCCTCAGTTTACAGGGAGTGCAGAATTATTAGGCAAGTTGTATTTTTGAGGATTAATTTTATTATTGAACAACAACCATGTTCTTAATGAACCCAAAAGACTCATTAATATCAAAGCTGAATATTTTTGGGAGTTGGAGTGGGGCTTTTTTAGTTTTAGCCATTTTAGGAGGATATCTGTGTGTACAGGTGACTATTACTGTGCATAATTATTAGGCAACTTAACAAAAAACAAATATATACCCATTTCAATTATTTATTTTCACCAGGGAAACCAATACAACAGCTCAACATTCACAAATATACATTTCTGACATTCAAAAACAAATCAGTGACCAATATAGCCACCTTTCTTTGCAAGGACACTCAAAAGCCTGCCATCCATGGATTCTGTCAGTGTTTTGATCTGTTCACGATCAACATTGCGTGCAGCAGCAACCACAGCCTCCCAGACACTGGTCAGAGAGATGTACTGTTTTCCCTCCTTGTAAATCTCACATTTGACGAGGGACCAGAGGTTCTCTATGGGGTTCAGATCAGGTGAACAAGGAGGCCATGTCATTAGTTTTTCTTCTTTTAGGCCCTTTCTTGCCAGCCACGCTGTGGAGTACTGGGATGCGTGTGACGGAGCATTGTCCTGCATGAAAATCATGTTTTTCTTGAAGGATGCGGACTTCTTCCTGTACCACTGCTTGAAGAAGGTGTCTTCCAGAAACTGGCAGTAGGACTGGGAGTTGAGCTTGACTCCATCCTCAACCCGAAAAGGCCCCACAAGCTCATCTTTGATGATACCAGCCCATACCAGTACCCCACCTCCACCTTGCTGGCGTCTGAGTCGGACTGGAGCTCTCTGCCCTTTACCGATCCAGCCACGGGCCCATCCATCTGGCCCATCAAGACTCACTCTCATTTCATCAGTCCATAAAACCTTAGAAAAATCAGTCTTGAGATATTTCTTGGCCCAGCCTTGACGTTTCAGCTTGTGTGTCTTGTTCAGTGGTGGTCGTTTTTCCAGCCTTTCTTACCTTGGTCATGTCTCTGAGTATTGCACACCTTGTGCTTTTGGGCACTCCAGTGATGTTGCAGCTCTGAAATATGGCAAAACTGGTGGCAAGTGGCATCTTGGCAGCTGCACGCTTTACTTTTCTCAGTTCATGGGCAGTTATTTTGCGCCTTGGTTTTTCGACACGCTTTTTGCGACCCTGTTGACTATTTTGAATGAAATGCTTGATTGTTCGATGATCACGCTTCAGAAGCTTGGCAATTTTAAGAGAGCTGCATCCCTCTGCAAGATATCTCACTATTTTTGACTTTTCTGAGCCTGTCAAGTCCCTCTTCTGCCCCATTTTGCCCAAGGAAAGAAAGTTGCCTAATAATTATGCACACCTGATATAGGGTGTTGATGTCATTAGACCACACCCCTTCTCATTACAGAGATGCACATCACCTGATATGCTTAATTGGTAGTGGGCTTTCGAGCCTATACAGCTTGGAGTAAGACAACGTGCATAAAGAGGATGATGTAGTCAGAATACTCATTTGCCTAATAATTCCGCACTCCCTGTACACACAATCTATACTTCCCGACTGCCATAAAACTGCATTGTTCTTTTTTGTTTTACCTGGCAGGAGGCCAGTTCCCCTGCACTGACGACTGCCAGGTGACTTTTGTCAACCTCAAGTGTGACTCATCTAAGAAGCGCCGAAGAGGTCGCAAATCTCCTTCCAAAGAGGTTTCGCACATCACAGCTGAGTTTGAGATGGAGATGAAGGAGGAGGAAGCCTCAGGTGTGATGTTCTTTCTTACGTGTTAATAAACATACATACAGTGCAAAACCAATTTAGATAATCACCTGCATACTTTATATACAGTGCCTGAAACAAATCTTTGAGATATGAGTTCTTACATTATAAACATAATTGAGACATGATCAGGATTTTGTCTTTCAAGGAAAATTAGCATGAAAGTATTCAGAAATAAAATTAACCAATTTGTCTTCAATGGAGTTTGCCAATGGTCATTTCTTGCCTCAGAGTCATGTAACGTGGACTGCGTGCGGGAGAAGATGAAGCAGAAGCTGCAGAGCGCTATGCGGACGCTCAGGAAGTCTATCAACAAACAGCAATTCTACATCCAGTTCTCTGGGACGGAGTACGAGGTGGCCCAAAAACCGTCCAGAGTACCAGAGGGTGCCGAGGCCTGCAGCACGGGACAAGTCCTCAGAGATGGAAAGTGCGGTAAGTCTTGCTCGATGTCAGTTGATGCTGTGATGTTGGTATCCTGTCATCCTGTCATAACGGGGAGCTACAGAAAGTGTTCAGTCAGTACTCACCTGTGCGGTTCTCCTCAGTAAGCTGTGGTGTGGGGACGTTCTACAGCGGGGAGCAGGAGCAGTGTGTCCAGTGTCCCCCCGGTACCTACCAGGACACAGCAGGTCAACTGTCTTGTGAGCCGTGTCCCAGCATTGAAGGACAGGGCATCGCTGGTGCCAAAAACGTGTCACAGTGTGGAGGTAATTCACCACCACATCATTAGAGGCATTTCAAAAGCCCCAATACTCTTCCTCAACAGTACTGAAATCATTGCTGTATTATCCATATTAATACACAGGAGCTGGTGTGAATGAAGGATTTACAGTCCATTAGAGTACCTTACACCTTTCGCCTGGCTGCCAATCACATGTAGACTTTCCCTAAATTTGATCTGTTATAATTCCTGCCGTTGTGTATGTATGTCTTCTTTACACTGGCGACACATAAATCCAATGTGCCAGTCCCAAGTACAAATATCTGGCCTTGTGGTCATTAAAGTGAACTGAATGGTAGTATGGGAGTTAACAGCCAAAAGAGAGCAACAGACCAGTGTTGTATTTGGTTAATAAGCTGTTGGTGGAGAGATTAGGAAGAAATCGGCCAACTGATCCCACACTGAGAATCACTTTTACACTGTGTAATTGTAATTAATGTCTAACAGCTTCTAAATCAAGCTACAAATACAGATAAATTAGGAGAAAAAAAATGTTTTACTTGCCACAGGTCAGTGTCCAGCAGGCCATTTCTCTGCTGATGGATTCCGCCCATGTCAGATCTGTCCGCTGGGCTCATACCAGCCAGAACCAGGCCGGGTCCTCTGCTTCACCTGTGGAGGAGGTCTCATGACCAAGTATGAAGCATCGGTGTCCTTCAGAGACTGTGAAGCCAAAGGTGAGGCTTTGTGACAGGGTGTATCACTTAATGTCTACAGTATGTTTCCACTGTACTTGTTCATAGTTGCTACCACCAGGTAAGGTGCCAGGATTTCAGTTTTCTATATTAGTAACATTTTTTTTATTTGACATGTTTTTGCTCTTGCTAAAACAAAGATATGCTGATATGCTGTGAAAGCCAGCTAGCGCCTCTCACTGAATCTGTCACTGTTAAACTCTTTTTCTGAAACATGTTCATGCCCATATTATTTATCAAACAGTTTATATTTATTCTGACATGCAAGCTCACATCAATTTTTTTTAACATGTAGATTATCAGACTGATAATCAATTCAATTGATTGCAGAGGGAGAGAGAGAGAGAGCCAGACTTCATTAACTATGAAGGATACAAACATATCTACAAACATCCCCCTTTGTAACAGACTTGCATAAACACACAAAGACAAAGCTATGATAGCATGGTCAACAAAACTGGCAAACAGATGGTACAAATGTGTAAAGGCTTGGGTCTGTACATTGTTAATGGCAGAATCAGAGAAGACTCTCTGGGCAGACTAACACAATGCTCTGTGTTAGGTAGCAGTGTTGCAGATTATGCCATTACTGACATTTAACCACAATATATAAATGCATTCACTGTATCACCGCAACAACCCCTTTCAGACCATAGCCAAATAACCCTATTTCTGAAAAAGTCATCGTCAACCACTGTGAATCCAAACCCTGAGCCAGGGCTGTTTCCTCTACCGTGGAGATACAAATGGACAGAAGAGAGCACTGCTGCCTATACCGCTGCACTACACTCTGCTCAAATTCACAACATGCTAGATCAGGGGTGGGCAATTATTTTTTTCCATGGGGCCACATGAGAAACTGAAAATATTGTGGAGGGCCGGGCCAAAAGGCTGAACTCAATTCTGCGTAATATTAATTGTATTTCTTTATAAAACGCAGTAAATAGCATTGTTTTGACAAGCTGGTACGAGTATATGTTATAGTTAAACAAAAAAGTGAGGTTGCCTTACAAAAAAAATGTAATTTATTAAATCAAATTTCCCAAAACAATGGTAAACGAAATGAACATTTTTCACTATTTGTGACTCATATTAGTGAAAATTTCCAGTCACATTCACTCAAACACATTTTGAGTTTCATTTACTGTTGGAAAGAGGTTCTTAGCATTCTAATGACATCACAATATTGTCTTTGTACTCCAAATATTAAGCAAGATACATCATATTGAACTGTCACTAAACATCACTGAACTGTGAATGTGAGAAAAAGGCTTCCAAAGAAAGTGTCCCAGTTCACTGCTAGTTGGTGCCTTTACATGCCAACATTTGTAGTCTAATCACCTCACTCTCATTTTAGCACTGATTTGCATAACACATGTTGGTGTACAATACAATGCAAAAATACCAGTTTCTGATCCCCGTCGATTTCGGTCACTTTATTTTGCATACGTTTCAAAAGTCCGACATTTTTTCCGGTAAGATTTGGACAACCGTCCGTTGTGACGCCTGTCTGTCCCATTTCAGTCCCAGTGTGTCCATGCACTCGTTTACCTCCGTGAACAGATCGCTCCCTGTCGTCGTTCCCTTCATCGACCGCATTGCTGCCAGCCTCCTCCGTAATCTTGAAGTCCGGTGTTATCCCGTGGACGAATACGAGTAACTGGGCTGTGTTGCAGACATCACAGCTCTCGTCCAAAGCCAAGGAGAAAAAGTCGAAACGTGCCACTTCACGTTGCAGCTGAAGCTCCAGATTACCCGCAATGTCCTCGGTCTGGACAGCGGGACTTGCTCAAATGCCGCTTTTTTTTCAGGGCATATTAGTGCTGCAGAGTCCACCAAGCACTCTTTGACAAACTCCCCCTCTGAGAACGGCTTACTGTATTTAGCGAACTAAACACGGCTTTACCTCTGACTTCGGTAAATAAATACTTAGCAGTCCAATTCTTTTTGAAAACCCTGCATTCAGCATCTACCTCTCTTTTTTAGCGGACATTTAGGGGGCTAAAGTCCTCTTGCGACAAGGATCCAATCATGTGCACGTCTATTGCGTCATTATGCACGTGAATAAAAAAAAACAACAACTTCAAAATAAAACCAGTGCAGCTTTAGACCATGCATGAGGTAAAATTAGAAAGTATGTTTATTTTGTAATTTCCAATTAGCCTTACAGGGGAGGTCAGAGCCGATCAAAGGGCCGTATGTGGCCAGGGCCTATAATGCCCAGGTCTGTGATACTTTTCTCAACACCCAGTATCAGCCTTAAAGGGAATACATACATCTGGCCACACATCAATTAAACACAATATTTATTCAATTGACAAAATAGTCTACATTAAAAATCTCACAAACTAAAAAATCAAGCATGAAACAAAAAGAGTGATGGTTTGATAAAGAATGTGCTGTATCCAGACAAAACCTGAGAAAACAGAAAACACAGGAAGCCAAGTGCCCTAATGGGACAGCTTGAATATGTCCAAACTCTGAAAGATTACAAAAGACTCCTTCATGTGAAAAAAAATGCATCATGTGGAGGGAGAACTCAACAAAATTGAAAAAGCTATAAATGAAAACACCTTTTGGAAATTATGGAAAAACATCAACAGAAATCCATGTACAGAGACCAACCCAATTCAAAATAGCAGAATGTGGAAAAATTACTTTGATGACCTCTATAAAAATCCAGAGTGTCACGGTCTGAATCCCCACCAAATTTTAACAACAGACAAACTGAAAGAACTAGAAATGACAGTGAAGGACATCCAGTGTGCCCTTGACTACCCCATCACCATTAAAGAAATACAGCACAAAATCAAAACCCTTAAAAATGGAAAAGCTTGCTGTATAGACAGCATTAACTCAGAGATGCTGAAACACAGTAATTTAGGTCTCATAAAGATCTCATTTCTACTATATTTAAAAGTGGAGACAAGTACATCCCCAGCAATTACAGGGGCATCTGTGTTAACAGCAACCTCTCACAGATCATCATATTCTGTCTAGAAGCCAAATTGGCTTTTTACCCAATCATCAAACATCTGACCATATCTACACTCTCCATAAACTTATCCAACAGCAAGTTCGCAAAAAAAACACAAAGGAAAGATGTTTGCATGTTTTGTAGATCTAAAAAAGGATTTTGACACTATTTGGCACAATGGGTTATTTTTACATCTTCTACAAAATGGAATTGGGGGTAAAATATATGATCTAATCAAATCCAAATATTCTGACAACCAGCGCTGTGTCAAAATTGGAAACAAAAGAACAGAGTTCTTCAAACAAGGAAAAGGGGTGCATCAGGGGTGCAACCTGTCTCCTACTCTGTTCAACATTTATATCAATAAATTGGCCACGCTTCTTGAACAGTCCCCAAGCCCAGGATTAGATCTACAAGGCAAAACAATCAAATTCCTCATGTATGCAGATGACCTAGTTCTACTGTCCCCAACAGAACATAATCTACAGCAGAACCTCTCTCTGCTGGAGACGTTCTGTCAAAACTTGGTGGTAGATATCAACCTTGACAAAACCAAAGTCATGGTACTCCAAAAAAAGTCGTTGTTCGAACGAACAAATCTTTTAAGTGAACGAAGTGAATGGAATCACTTCACGAACTGATTTTTTTCCTTTCTCAGTTCAGTTGAGCTCACCCACGAGCATGCCGGCTGGAAGTGGAACTGCCGCCACTCACTCAGAGAACTGTGAGGACGTGATTCACGTTTGCGCTGTGATTCGTTCGTGATTCGTGAACCTACTGCACACAGAGAACTGTCGCTGTAGATGTGATTCTCGTTCATGTACTGTGCTGACAGTGGCGCTGTGTCACTCACTCACTCACTCAGGGCAGAGGAGTTGATTCACGTTCAGTACCTGTACTGCTAAAATTAGCACTGTGTTGCTATATCCATGTAACATCATGTAGAGTGAGTTTACTGCACAGTAAAAGTCACTCACGTTCGCGAACGTGATTCTCAGACCTGCTGAGGACGTGAATCATGTTCGCGTCGTCACTCACGTTCGCAAACGTGATTCACGTTCACGCAGATTCAGTGACAGTGCGAACATGATTCACGTCCTCAGCAGGTCGTTCACGAACGACTGATTCACTCATGATTCACGTTGCTGAGGGCATGATTCTCGTTCATGTACTGTGCTGACAGTGGCGCTGTGTCACTCACTCACTCACTCACTCAGGGCAGAGGAGTTGATTCACGTTCAGTAACCGTACTGCTAAAATTAGCGCTGTGTTGCTAATATCCGTGTAGCATCATGTTTAGTGATTTTACTGTGCACAGAGGACACTTTCACCGTGTAATAATTTGAGTGCATGTATACCACTCAAAGCAGCACTGCGTCCCCCATGAATGATTTTGTACTATAGTCCGTGAACACACCGTCCCTCAGTAAGTGAACGTTAACCTCAGGGCTGAATTATGAACTGAATGACGGATCGTTTGGCAGCTTATCAGTTTAGGGAGTTGGAGAGCACCGAACGATTCGGTGAAAGAATCTTTTGAACGAATCATTTTAATGAACGTATTCTAGAGATTCAGTACAGTAAAAAGAACTGCTGTTCCCATCACTAATGTGTGGCCCTTCAGGGATAAATACCAGTTACTTTTGTGATCCCTTGACTTGTCATCCAGCACCACCATCAGGTCAAAATGGTTATTTTCCCAATACCTATTTTTGCAAGTCCAAAGTACCTCCATGCAAGTACACACTTACAGAGCTGTTAGCATGACTGTAAACTGTTTGCTTTATGTTATCAGAGATTTTTATGCTCCACTTTAAAATTCTGTATGTTTATATTGACATTTGCAATGAAGCAAGTAATTTGTAAGCAGCTTCATTGCTAAGGCAGTTATTTAGGGTTAGTTAGGGTTATAAAGGAGTGCGTAGATGTGTAAGAGATGAGACGACATCTTTACACGGTTTACTGCTTTGTTTATCTGCATGTTTTTGAATGAATTAAATCACAGCTGTGTGATGTATTTTGTAGATGGACTGCTGTTTATGTGTTTATCCCTTCTGTTCCTTCTCAGTGCACTGTGCTCCTGGACATTACTACAACTCCAGCACCCACCGCTGTATCCGCTGCCCAGCAGGAACCTACCAGTCTGAGTTTGGACAGAACTACTGCATCACCTGCCCAGGGAACACCACCACTGACTTTGATGGTGCCACCAATGTGTCTCACTGCAAAAGTAATCCTCCTTAACTGTTGCCAGACATTGCCACTCTTGTATTGAAATGACTTATATTGCATAATGCTTATATTTATTGTGTCCTCAGACCAGCTGTGTGGAGGTGAACTGGGAGAATACACAGGCTACATTGAGTCTCCGAACTACCCAGGTGATTATCCATCCAATGTGGACTGTGTCTGGACCATCAACCCACCACACAAGAGGCGGATTCTCATTGTGGTACCAGAAATCTTCCTCCCCATCGAGGATGAGTGTGGTGATGTGCTCGTCATGAGGAAGAGTGGTAAGAGTTATTTTACCTGAGGACAACTGATTAGACAGGATTTATGGTCTGTAGCTTGAAGAGCCCAATAAGAATTTTACATTACCAACATTACAAAACTCAAAATGTGACTGTTACAGCTCATGGCATCTGCCATTAGTTTTTCCTAACCTACAGAAGAACATCTTCAGTCATAAAGATGAACTCTGGTGTGATTTCTTCATTTTCAGCTAAGATAACATTCTCATTTTTAGACAGACTGCCACTTATCTTTGAATAAAGTACTAGCTCTAGTTTGGTTGAGGGCCAGACACATCAAACCGTCAACAAATAACTAACACTAATGAAGCACAACTATCAGCAATAAACTATGTTTAAAAAACTTCTGCAATCTTTTTGTTATTAATGTTATTTTTGACCAGATTTACAGAAATATTTGTTATTTTTGTGATATTAACTTCTCTTGTAAAAATGTATATTTTTTAATGTTAAATTTAAATAAAAAATGTAAATCTAAATATTAAATCTAAATGTTAAATATAAATCTAAATATTAAATATAAATGTTAAATTGAAATCTAAATGTTAAATCTAAATCTCAATATATAATTTTAAATCTAAATGTTAAATTGAAATCTAAATGTTAGATCTAATTCTAAATGTTAATCTGTTTATTGAAACACATCACATCATGTTACATGACCTTTGCAAATAGATGCGTGATTTCTTTTCTTTTTTATTCAAATAAACAAACAAGTAGAAAACATACAAAACATTATCCCACCCTCCACCCCAGTTGGTCTTCCCTTTTCAAACACATCAACCACATTTGTGCATTCATAGTGATGTAAGAGCACAGCTGGACAGAAAAACAGAATGAGTTGTTCACTCCGACACCATCGAAATATAAGATAAGAGGCTGCCATGTAGTATAGAATTTCTCAGTTGACCCTTGGAGTGAAAATTTGATTTTTTCTAATTTAAGGAATGACATTAAGTCAGTCTGCCAAGATTGTTCTGCTGGGGGTTTAGGCAACTTCCAGTGTAGAAGGATATGCCTGCGGACAATCAGAGAGGCAAATGCTTAAATATTTAATGTCTGTTTACTGAATTCTGAATAATTTGAGGGAATGAGCGGACAGGTAGTGATAGCTACACCTAAAACCTCTGACATGATCTTGAAAAAGCTCTTCCAGAACCCTGTTAGTTTTGAGCATGTCCAGAAATTATGAGCAAAGTCAGCTGGGACAAAGGCACATCTATTGCAAGCTTCACTCCTGCCAGAAAAAATCTTTGCTAGTTTTGCTTTGCTGAAATGCATTCTATGCAGTACTTTGAATTGTATTAAGTTAAGACGGGCACTGGATGAGGAGCTATTCACTTGTAATTTGGCTCTCTCCCAACAAGGATCCTGGAGTTATATTCCTAGCTCTTTTTCCCACTCCTGTTTTGCTGTGATCTGTGGAGAGGGGTTAGCCTGGAGAATACCTGTGTACAGCTTTTTATATCATTTTTATCCAAGTTTCTGGTTTGTCAAAAATTTTAGGTAAATCTGCCAGTAAACATGGAAATGTACTGCAATGATCTTTAATAAAACAGCGAACCTGGAGGTAGCGAAAGAAGTTGGTCCGGGGCAAGTCATGCTTATGGAACAGACTCTCAAAATCAACAAATGTACCATTTAAAAACAGGTCGCAGAATGATACGATACCTTTCCCCTTCCAAAGTGTAAATGCGGAGTCAAGTTTAGAAGGTAAAAAAATATGATTATTGCATAACGGACCTAGGAGGACAAGATTATTTAGCTTGTCAAAGTTGACACGATTACAGGATTTGAGGTATAATTTGAAACTGAAAGTGGCAAAGGGGAGCAATTGCGCTGCACTGTTAATCATGTCTCCTCACCGTGCTCTCATGTTGCCTGCCAGCATGTCTATGTACTATTCTGACATGTTTGTCCTCTTCCTCCAGCCCACCCTACCTCCATCACTACCTATGAGACATGTCAGACCTATGAACGACCAATCGCCTTCACATCTCGCTCTCGCAAGCTCTGGATTCAATTCAAGTCCAACGAGGGCAATAGTGGCAAAGGCTTCCAAGTTCCATATGTCACTTATGATGGTGAGTCACCCTGAACACAATTCAGACAGTTGAGTTGGATCTAATATCATGTACAGGTTGCCTTTAGTGAACTTCGGATGTTTTAAATTAAAAAAAACAAAAAACAAAACTGTGTTGTTACTGATTTATATGCTGAATCATACCTTCACTCAACAAGACTCTATACTGTACTTAACTGAACTGTGTATTGTGGTCTCATCATCACTCCATTGTGTTCCAGAGGATTACCAGCAGCTGATAGAAGACATAGTGCGAGATGGGAGGCTCTATGCCTCTGAGAACCACCAGGAGATATTGAAGGTACTGATGGATACAATGCAGCTTCAGACCTATAATTACATGGTGCTTTGACTTTAAGGGAACTGGTTGAAAAAGGTTGAAAAAAGTCTTCACCTCCCTCACCTATGACTGGCAAAGTGAGATAATGCTCTTTGTCTATGTTTCCCCCCTACAGGACAAGAAGCTAATAAAGGCCCTGTTTGATGTGCTGGCCCATCCTCAGAACTACTTCAGGTACACAGCACAGGAGTCCAAAGAGATGTTCCCTCGCTCCTTCATCAAGCTGTTGCGCTCCAAAGTCACCAGGTTCCTTCGGCCGTACAAATAGACAGGCCCCCCCCCTTCTGCCCTGTTCAAGACTCCCATCATCCTGTGTCATTCCAGATCCAACAACCTAAATGTACTCCCCCTCAGCTTTCCCCCCATCTTCCCTTCTTATTTCCTGTATTTGTCACATGATGCCTTTCCTCATCTTTGACCCCTTACCTTCAGTTGGTGCAGCTTTTTGTATAAGGTTTGGCCGATATGTTTTTTTTTAAAATGCAGCAGAGGATTTCTGATATATATTGTGTGTATATGTTGTTTCTTTAAATTTGACAAGATTTGAGTATTATTTCTCAGTTTGGCATCGTAACATGTAGCATTCCCTGAAGACAGGGTAACTTGAATGCTATGTCAGTGAAGGTGCAATATCTGTCAGTATTTTTAACAAAGTCAAAAACACAACATTATAGGCCTGCAGAGACATGGTCAGACATAGCACAGCAGATCCTCATGCCCTTTGTTTTAGGTCAATTTCAGAAACAAGCAGCTATATCAATATCACAGTAGATGTTATTAATCATTGTCACTGAGAAGAACAACAAGAATATCAAAATATAGAGCAACTGATTTGTCAATTTGATGTATTTAATTGAAGGAAAACTTAGCTTTTATGGTGGCTAATAAAATGTGTTTATTGACCAACATTTAAAATATGCATATTGTGCATACCTGTTATGTAGCTGTAGTCACAGAAATAATCTATATCTGTTCAATAGTGTACTCCAGTGACTGTCTTAACAGATTACATGTTAAAGTGAAGTGTCCTTTTGGCTTGTATCGTTTGCAAAGAGTTGTATTTAGCTTGAAAAAGAAAACAGCGACAACCACCATTTTGTTTTTTATTCATTGTATGCCTTTATTTGATCTGACCAGTTGAGAGATGACAGAAAATGAGGGAGAGATAGATGCAACAGTGACCCCATCCAGGGCCTTTTACAGTTTGTGGTTACCATCTCAACCATTAAGCCACAATGACTTCAATGTTGCTGTTCAATGAATTTTCACTGTTTTGGTAGAAACAAAGATTGTCCCCCCTCTCACATATGTATATTAAATTTAAAAAGTAAATACAAAATGTTGTGGTTTTACAGGAGGTTATGTGCTGGCTGCAGAGCAGGACATGTCCATCCTGGTCCTTGTAAAAGTTGTTGACTCTTGTATACCTTTGGACAGAACTAGGCTGACTGTCTCCTGTTGCTTCCAGTCAGTATGATAAGCTTAGTTGAGTGGTGTTAATCATCTTAACTCTCATTAAAAAAGCAAATTTCACAACATGTTGAACTATTTCTATTCAAATGTTTTATTAATAATCTGTAAAGCATGAGAAAATCCGTAATTATGTATTCCCAATGTAATTTTGGTAACGTATTATTGGCACCACCAGTCAGCAAACTAATATATCGGTCAAACCCTATTTCTGCACTCCACATCTTCTTGTTCTCCCAACCATTCCCCAATTTCTGCATCTTTATTAACATGTTTTTTTTCTGCATTCTTTCTTTTACTTTCTCTTTTCCTCATTTTATTTTGCTTTGCTTTGTTTTATGTGTTGTTGTTTTGTTTTTGTATTTATACTGAACATGTCAGAACTTGCAGAAGCCCACATCACAGATTTTTTAGATGCAGCGTACATACAGATATGTAAGACATGTGTGTTTGTGTGGACATACACAGCACAGCATGATGTGTTATGATGCATTAGCCCACACAGTGTATGTGGATGTGTCCTAAACTTCTTTATTGGCATAGATGTGCACAAGCCAGAGATGAGAAGAAGATTGGTGCACTTAAAACACACCTTAACAAGGCAAATGATTTGCATGAAATGTTAAAGTGGAGAAATCTTAACCATTCCACTTTAGGGAGTGCTTTATCCATCGGAGCACAGGGAAAGATTATCTGGGGTGAATCAGGACGACTATATTGTAATTAAATAATTAAAAACAGATATATAACAAGATGAGATAAACTACCTGCAAGTAACAAATTGTTACTTTAGAGAGAAATGGATGTGATGTAACTAATATTTGGAACTTTAATTGCACTTGAATTTTATAGTTACGTATTTGTTACCTTTTTTTGTGTTGTTTTGATATGTGCCACATGTGGCGGTGATGAGAGAGAAAGACAGCTGTGTCTCCTGTTATTGCTCCCACTCTGTGACTTGCGGTTACCCCTAAATCTCTCAGTTACAGTAGCTTCAAGTCCCATTCACTCACCCTGTGAGTAAACATTTCGGTTGAAGCCTCAACATCTCAACAGTGGAGATTGTGTGTTAAACTAAAGTGGAAGGAAGACAGTTTAAGCATTGGATCACTCTAACTTGCCAGCACCACTACAGCTAGTCTGTGTCTTCACTGCCCCATCCTGCTTCATCCTGCCAACATGTCCTATAGCTGCCAGAGAGAAGAAGCTTCACCATAAATGCTTCTTGTATGATGGCATTATACATACATACTACTACAGTATATGCCTGTTTCTAAAAAAACTACTTCAAATATATGCATTCACACGGATGCAATCTCTTTCCATTAAATAGGAAGTATAGTGTGTATACTATGCTTTTCTTTTATAACCCAGCTAGATGTTTCTGTGTCATTCCCATTGGTACTAATACATCTATGAAATCCTATATCGCATATTGAAGATGGACTCTATATGTGCACAATGTGAGTGGAGTTGTAAAACATGTATGTGTGACTGGAGTGTTGATCTGGAGGTGAATGTAGTGGCAGGGATACAGTCGGAATAAGAGGCATCTCCTATCTGAGTGTCTGTGTGTCTGTAGCACTTACAGCTTCAACTGTAAGCCAGTGAACTTTATCTGTGTGTTTTTTTGTTCATTAAGAAGCTTACCCAGATGGATGATAACAAATGCATATGCAATATTCATTATCTGTGTTAACACTGCTCTGGAAGCTTACCTCCTGTTCCCAGAGTCATTCATGTAAAGAGTCTTTGTGCTGAGCATAAGGAAGTTGAGGGAGTGTCAGTGCTAATTTTAGGAAATCTCTGATTGATTTTCTTGAATGATTATAAATTAAAGGACCAGGCTGGAGATTTTGCATGTTTTAGTCCAATTCAAATTATATTGCATAGAATTTTCCAAAGATCAAAGTTTGAGGTTTCCTACCTTACAGAAAGAGACTGGTTTCTGTTCATTTTAGTACATTGTAATCATCAAGGTGCAGAGACTTGCACAATGACTTGAAGACTATTCACTGTCTTACTTTGAGATTGACACCACTCTCATGTCTCTACAGTAAATATGTAGCTAATGCCAGCAGCTGATTGGCTTAGCTTCTGTTTTTTTTGTTAGCCAGTGACCTCTAGTTGCCATAGTAAGTATTACGGCAGCAAAGCAGTTAGTCTGGTGACAAAGTATATTGGCAAAGTCCATATAGGGAGGCGGTTGGGTGATGGTAGGGTCAGACAAGCACAGTACCCTCCCCCAGAAGGCCGCCGCTCATGTCCAGAAACCAGACCAGAAACCAAAAGTCAATGGTGAGTTATTTGAGGTTATTAACATACATATGTTACTTTAATTACATCACTGATGTAGTTATTTTTACCCAGACCAACACTGTTTTCCTAAAGTAAGTTTTGTTGCCTATACCTAACAGCTGTACTTGTACTAAGTAGGCTACTACTTGTGCACTGCAACAGTCATGTTACTTGGGAGTCACTGGCAGTTTGTCTATTCAGTTGTATAGTTATGAGGATATGTTGCTAAAACTCACTTATTAACATGTATCTAGATTGTTTGTTTCATACAACAAATATATCAATTACAGCTTTAGAGACGCTGGTAGATGTATTTACCATACATACATAAGAGCGGTATTAAACTTAGTGTATATTTTACAAAATGTCAAACTTCCTATATAATGAATGAACCATCACAGTGAGCAATTTGTTCTTTCTTTCGGTGTGTTAAAATGTGTTTGTGCTGTAAGAAATCTGTGAGCAGGGAACACATTGTAAGCTCTCCTCATAGTGTCTTGGGAGGTACAGAAATCTGAAAATGAGAAATGTTTCAAATTGGCTCTAGAGCAGCAACTTTTTAAACAAATCCCATAGCCAATATAAATTGACACCTCAAAGCTTGATGAAAGACAAATCCTCTGCACTTTCTTTTACTTTTGGCATGTCAGTGTATTATAGCACAAGGATCATTTTCGAAAATGTATCCAGAACCTCCACTGAATTCCCAGTAGTAGCTCTGTGCTATGGTCATATCATCCCAGATGACAAAAAAAATAGGATTACCTTATCAAGATCCTGAAATATCATAAAGGGTTCCTCATAGATGACCTACCAGGCTATGGCTCTGTACTGAATGCAGTAAACAAACATTATCCTATCTATGACATGCAGATTTAATTCATTTTTGACTTCTGAAGCTGATGTTCCAACATTCCTCTGCCTGACGCTTTTCAGCATCTAACTAATGAATCTGGGATGTTGGAATATTCTTGAGGATACCACCTCTACAAGCTGTCTGCATCTTGATTTTTATAGCGTACTGAAGTAAAACCAGAATGGCTAGAAGAAAGGAAATCCATTTAAAACTTGTCCTTTGGTAAACGGTCTGCAGTCAAGAAAAGCAGTTGGAATTAGTGATCTGTAGCAGGCAAACCACAGATATGGTCCTTTATAGTGCTGATCTGGTCACCATTAAGTGTTTTCTTCCATAACAAACTTTTAAATAGTTGAGAAAACCAAAAATGGAAAATAATTTAAAAGGATATTTTTAGACATTGGCTGATAATCACCCTTAAAATGGAATCTTAAATCCAATTGTCAGTGAGGTCACTGGGTCATTAGATAGGTTCCCAAACTAAAAGCATTATGTTATTAGTTATTGTTCCAAATGGCTGCCACACAGACATGTCACGGTACGGCCTACTTCCTGTTTGAGGTGGGCACTGTGTTATGAAAAAAATTATATGAAATGCTCTAAAATTTATAAGTGACTGTTTTGTTTTCCTAAGAATGTATTCCATTGTGAGTGGGTGTGTGTGTGTTTGAGAGAGAGACTTTGTGCAGTAAAGTGTGAGTGTTTCTGTGTGTGTCTGTTTGTTTGTGTCTGTTTGTTTGTGTGTGTGTGTGTGTGTGTGTGTGTGTGTGTGTGTGTGTGTGTGTGTGTGTGTGTGTGTGTGTGTGTGTGTGTGTGTGTGTGAGTAAGCATTGAATTTTTGTGCTGGGTGCCTGTGATAGATAAAGAGACTGTGTATGTATGTACTTTAGTCCAATTTGTAGAGGAATAATTTTAACGTTTGTGTTAGTCGGTTGTACCCAAAGAGAGAAACTGTAACGCAGTGTGTGCCATTGTTTGGTCCATGAAACTCCAGTACTGAACAAATTAAATAAAACAGTAGCAGAAAACAGACTCAAGTCGTCTCATTTTGTGCGTATGTGTCAAATCTTCCCATCCACAATGAAAGAGCCACAGAGGAGCCCTTGAGGCAGCTCGTATCTGCTCATTACATCTCTTACCTTTCCTCAGATATGGCCCTATGTGCATGTGAAGTACGCTTTTCAGAAAAGCTGACACTGCTAATATTGTTGTTATCTTCTTCTGTAATCTATGCAGCAGATCAGGACGCTATGCCAGAAACACTCATCATCATCATCAGCACTGGCACGGTTTTTCTTTAACACAAATGTTTCGCTCTCTTTGCTTCACATAGAAGTAGATGAGAGGTGAGCTACACTCTTCCAGTGAACACCCCAGCAGCTACGCTCATCAGTAACACAAGCTACTTAATTAAAGCTTATGAGCAAAAATCCTGCAGATTGTAACCTCACCATACAATATACTGTATGTTTGTTGTCTTATTTTTGCAGGCTGCAGAGGATACATGTTTAAAGACCCTGTCACGTGTTTTTCTTCTTGTATCTATTACTGAATGTTTGAGGTTCCCTGTGTAGAATGATGTGTGTTTAGAGTTTGACAAAAAATATCTGTAGATATATAAAATACTACAGATTTCACATTAAAAGGTGAAATATTTGCTTGTCTCTTTCCAGTTTTTCTCGTGTGTCTGTACAAAATCAGCCATTTGCTTTTGTTTGTTCTGCACAGAATAAAATAATCCATCACAGCATGACACTTTCATTTGGTATAGACAAATTTCCTTTTTTCTTTCTTTTCTGTGTGCGTGGGTGTGTGTGTGTGTGTGTGTTTTAATATAACTTTTGGATTGGATGGCACCCTCCTCCCTGTCAATCTGCTGACACCAAAAGCAGAAAAAAGTCTGCTCCAGGAAATAAACATGTCACCTTACAACTTTGTAAGGTGATACATCCATGTCCTCTTATTATTTTTTTCCCCTGAGAACAGCAGTTCAGTATGACACTGTGACATGCACAAAAGAATTACATAAACTGTGAATTACGGGATAATTACAGAATAATTAGTGTAAATGTATTTACCCACATGCAAATGTCCTGTTGCTGACTGTCAGGCAGTCTCCTTTGGTGATGGAGTTAACAGCCTGTTTAGAATATTACTTTAAGTTCTCAGCTGCTCTGATGTTATTCATTAATCATATTTGACAGGTAGATCTGATATTTCTTACATGACTTTTCTAGGATGTCCAATCAGCAGCCAGCAGCTGCAGGCAAATATGACTGTGCCAGATGCTGAGATTACTTTCCCTACACTATCTTGCTGCCTTCCTTCCATCAGTTGCTCTGCTGAAAGTTCACTGGATATAAAGTGATAAAGATGGAACATGGCTGATTGGATGACAAAATGTGACAAAACATCTACTGTTTGGTTTAATTATTCCAGTGTATACAGTAGGGTTTAGCAATGACTTCATTACAAACCTTACAGAATTCACTACAAAAAGTTCCTGTGGCTGAATACTATATTCTGTCTATTGGCTCCAAGGGCAGAGAGTTCCAGAGCTGGTGCCAATGTATCACTTCACATTCGAAATTTCCCTCAGGAGCTGTGAGCAGAAGCTGAGCCAAAACAAAAGTGAATATTGGACAGTTAAGATTTTGACCCACATAATGAGGATGGTGCAAAATCTTACACTGGAAATATCATTAAATATCTGCTTTTGAAAGGTAATGTCCACTCATAGCAACAAAAGCATGGTTTAGTTTTCCTGTTTTTTTGTAGCCACTCACAGTATTTGATGTATACAACAATCAATTGATATCACTTAAATTTTAAATATTTTGGGCCACTGGACCTTGTTTCTTCTCATGTGTGTGAATGATGTTCTTGGTTCTTCTTCCTCTGCATGAACTGGTCTCTTTTCCTTTGTGTGAATGCTGAACTTGTCTCCTCTGCATCTGTGTGAATGTTGTACTTGTCTCTTCATCTTCCCCACATATAGTGTCATTAACTCTTCACCTTTGGTACAAATGGTTCCCCCTTGAGAATAGAGTCTGTATCTATTTTCCTTTAGTGTGAGTGGTGTGTGAATGGTGTTCTTGTCTCTTCTTCCTCTGTGTGAACGGTATGTCGGTTGTCTCCTCTCCCTTTGTGTGAATGATGTCTTTGTCTCCTGTCACTCTCTGTGAGTGGTGTACATGTCTCCTGTCACTCTGTATGAGTGGTGTACTTGTCTCCTCTCCCTTTGTGTGAATGGTGTCCTTATTTCTGCTCTTTCAATACTGTCCTTGTCTCTTCTCCCTCTGTGTGAATGGTGTTCTCATCTCTTCATCCTCTTTATTAATAATGTCCTTATGTGTTCTCCTGTGGTGTATGTCGTCCTGCCCTGTCTCTTCTCCCTATGTTTGAAATGTCTATTTGTGTTTTACCTCTTGTCTGATTGTCTTTTCAGGTCTACATGGTGTAGAGGAGGTTGTGTTGCTCTGATTGCTCACCTCCAATCAGACTAACACACACGTAATGGAGGCACCTGCATTGTGTATGACTTTTTGGGATTAGGTTGCTGTTGAGTTAGAGTTTGTATGTGTAGCACACAATACAATACCATGTGTGAGTTAATGTAGCTGGAAGTTACTTGACATCCTATCAGATCATTATTCTTCATACAGGTTTACAGTATATCCTACCAAGTTATTGGACCCATTGCCTGTTTATTCTGTGCTGACACCTATTGCGTATCTGTCCATCCTGGACCTCTATCAGTCTCACAAATTAGGGGAGGAATTGATCAAATTTTAATCATAGATGGGACTCTTATGAGGACGTGCAAACGTTCACAACTTTGCCATTTTCCTATTTATACACCTTCTTACTATACATAGGGAGAAAGCATTGAGTGATTGATATAGTGATTGTCAATTTTAAGTCATAATGAACTTTCCAGTTATGGCCAGCAGATGGCAGACTCACTCCAACCTGAGACTCTTTGAGTTTGCTGGTTATGGATGCATGTGTTTGAGCTCCAGATTGTGGTCTATTTGTTTAGCTCATTACCAGCCTAAATCCCAGTCCAATTACCTGCAGATAAACAGGAGCAGAGGTGGTGATATGCTGTAATGCTGTAATTTGACTGATTATCCCTAACTTTGCCAATAAATGATGGAGGATGAATTCTTTTTTATTTTAATTTTAGCAAAAATTGAATGATTTAACAGATTGAGCTCATTTATTAATAACATACAATTTATTGGTGTTTTGGTATTCAATATATCACTGAAAACGATTTAGGTGGAAAGGATAAAGGGGCCTAAGATGTGGAGAAACCGATGAAGCCCATTGACATCTTTATTCATGGCCGTGTCCTATCCTAACAAAAAAAAAATAATAATTCTCAAATGACTAAAATGATGTCACTAGTGTAAGATAATTCCACTTCCCCTTGGTCTCTCTCTACCAGGGACTTGGAGAAATTAGCTTCAGGCCCAATATCATCAAATGTAAGAGAAGAGATAGATTAATGCTATATTATAAAATAATTGGCACATGAAATTAATGTAGAAAAAAAGTAGCATTTATAGAAAATTACAACTTAAGGACTAAATGATGGACTGAGTTACTTGTAATTTTGAATTTTTGCAGCATATTAAATCAAAATGACACTGTTGGTCCCTGCAGGGATATCGAAGGGACAAGGTAAGAGAAGAGCTAAAACTATGAATCCATAATCAATTAGTTGATTTGCAGGAAGCAGCAGGAATTATCTTAATCAAATAATTTGTTTTGCTTTTTAAATCTTTATATGGCAAAATGACACAAGTGTTGTCTTTCCCTGGTTTTAATGGCAGCATTACCGTAAAGTCATGCACATTTCTGAATTTACCAGACTGGCCTACATTTTCTCAAACTTACCATTACTTACTGCAATGTAGTTGCAATTTCAATCAGTATTTAATTTTGTCACCTGGTCCAAACATTTGAGAGAACTTCATGTTCATATATATATATATATATATATATATATATATATATATATATATATATATATATATATATATATATATATATATATATATATATATATATATATATTCAGAAAAGTACATAAAGCAGATCAAATAGCCTATTCTGGACTTCAAGCAACTTTAACATAAACATTATACACTCATTAATTAAAGTCCTTTTACTTACATTTTCTGCTTATAAGAGAACATATGAAAGCAGTACATCCTGCAAAAATGTTCTTACAGTATGAACCCTAATCATTCATGAATTGTTTTATAATCTGAGCATGGTACACATGGTAGGCGATTAGGGGAACTTCCTAGTGTCATTTTGGATCTTAACAATACTGTTTGTTTGATTTTGGCCTAAAGGTTTTAAGTTTAGCTCGCCATTGGAAGAAGTTTGGGCACCCTGGCTTTAAACGATCATGTCGGACGATGAAAAAATGAAAAGAAAAAACAAACTTGTTCACCACAGAATGAATCAATGTGTGGAAGAGTAAAATTTGACATCCACTGTAAACCTTATCCAGTTTCTGTTTTCGGGATGGTGGGTGGTGCAGAGGGGGAATAAAGGTGTAGAGGGCTCTTGACCTCACAAACCGCCGTGATCTCTGTCGCTGTGAATGAGCGGTGTGCAGCCGCGCAGCAGCTCCCGGTCCTCCCTCTCTCCGTCTCCCCTCATTGTACCGGGAAATACAGGGAGATAGAGAGAGAGGGGAAGAGAGAGAGAGAGAGAGAGAGAGAGAGAGAGAGAGAGAGAGGGGAGGGGGAAGAGGAAATAGATCTCTCCACGACGCTCCACCGGTGCACCACGGGGTGCGCATTCAAACTGACCAGCGCGTCTCTGTCACAGCGCAGACAGCGTCCTCTCTCCACATCCATCACCGAGCAACCTCACCGTAGCTGACCACTGGTGCCGGTAGGTTCACTCCTCACTCTTCGTCCCTTCATCTTCAAGGTGCATTTTATGCAGAGGTGTCTTGTTATGCATCATAGGGCAGAGCACAGATTTGCGTTAAACCCGCGCCGGGGGGTGTGTATTCCCGGTTTAATGTCGGCTCCTGGACTCCTCACTTGAATATGCTGTTTTGTTTTTTTTACTCATGTGATGTGGGGTTCTGTGGGTCGCTTGAGCAGTCTGGGTTTTTAATGAAACCACGCATTCACGTCCCGGAATATAACCCGTTCCAGCAGGGCTTGCGGGAACGCTTTAATGTTAGATCAGATTTCAGTAGCGCCGCATCTGAAGGACAAAGTCTCCAAGTACAGTACGGGCTGGAGAGTTTGTGCTGCCTATGGGACCAAACGGCCAAAGTTTGATTAGAGTTCAGTTATTCAGAGCGATTAGTGATGAATATTCTGAACTTCTCTAAAATGTGCATGATGCTGACAATTCACAGGAATGCTCTCATAATTGATCTGAAAAGACGTCATTTGCTGATTTGAATTGAGGTTACGCATTATGCCTGTGAACTGATGAATTGAGACAAATATGTGTGTGAGTGAATTAAAGGTGAATTAAGTGTAATTAAACAGGCAGTTTAATGTAATGTAATGTTTACAGTAAATGTAAATAGAGAGAAAAATATTTTGTGTACCAAAAAAAAAACAAAAACAAAACATCCGTTCTTCTTCCATATTTTTCCATCCAGATGGAATTCTGTCATATATTCATTGTTAAGATGGAATTTTCCTCATAGGTTGTCACCATATTTCACAGAGTTATGACTCCAATCAGACCATCCCACACACTGTTAAGGCTATGCATCAAACAAATGATAAAATACAGTGCCACCTTCAGATGCTTTTTTAATTTGATGTGTGTCCATATGTAGCAGAAAACTAGCAATTAAGCTGAGGAGATTGCCACAAAGTGTAATGTGATGGATGCATGTTCAATATGAGAAAGCGCCCAAGCACCGAGAGCATCAATCAGACGGCCGCTCTTCTGTTTCTGCAGTTATCGGCAACATATTTTATAGAACAGTACAGAGCTCTCTTCTCTTTCATTCTCATTGGATTCCTTGCTGACGGCTAAGAGCCCATCAGATTCAGGACCCCCTGTATGGAGCCTCTTTGAGACTTGTCTGTGAGTAACATGTCTTGTTGTAGAGACGGATTCAGTCATGCCAGTCGAAGAGCTCCAGAAAGTTAAACAGTACTGTTTATCAAGTGCAGTGTCTTGACCAACAGTTCATTTTATTGTGGCCATGACCACTGCTGCCTATAAAAGAAACAAAAACAGTCTATTATCCTAATTATTTTGACGGACACTGCAATGTGACTTATGATTTTAGTGGGAATGGTCATTTTTGCATTTCATTTCTATCATAATAAAATAATGATGACAATGTGATTGGTTTTTACTTTATCAAAAAAGCAGTTCATCCTTGATCATATTTGTGATTTGGATAATTATTTAAGGAATGGCTGAGCCCAAGTTTGCACTCTGGAAAATAATACATTAGTTAAACATTCCTATGAATTTAGATTTTATTTAAAAAAATGTCTAAACAAATAAAGCAATAATCCTGATTCATCTTCAACTGAGTTCATTTTCCAACTAAAAGGCACAACCACGGGTGCAAATCAATTAAGTGGGTTTCTTCTTCAGGTTCACCTCTCACCTGTATTAATTTTGAAAAAGATGTCATTTCTGGATATGTGCATAGAGCACTCACAACACAGTGCCAGATGAAAACTGGAAAATGCTCATCAAAGAAACGACTTTCCAAAAAAGCTTATTCTGTAGACTAATTATAGACTTTTTTAAACTACCCTGTGGAATTTTCAGGAAAAAACAACAATGTTCTTTGGTTGAGTGCCATAAGTCCTGCATGCCTGAAAAACGAGACGGGTGGTTGTGAATGTACTAAATAGACGGTGTGGACTTGAGCGTGCGGAAGCTCTTTGTCATCTGTTCTTTCAGTTGGTATCATTGCAAATAACCCGTAAAGGGATGAAACAATGGTCTTTCGCAAAATATAATGTTCTGACAGACATGAAACTATATATGAACTCAAAATATATATATTTTTAATTAACATTATTATTTTCACAACTCTAACCAGGTAGAATTCAATAAGGCAGACAAGCAAATATACATTTTCTATATTGTGATGCACGGTATGAATTGCCAATATTTACAGCAGCACAGTTTAAAAATATAGCACATCATTAGCCTGACTCTCCAGAGGCAAAATAAGTAAATTAAAGGGACAATAATATTAGCAAATCATTTAGAAAATCAGATTGTAATTATGTTCTGAAATTATGCACCTGGATATGTCACCACGTGTAATGGTAGGTTAGATTTTTTCATCACCTTTGACCTGGTTGGTACAAGTTAAGTGCACCATCTATGGCCAGTTTACCCAGTTAACATATTTTTGTGTCTTCTCATGAGTAATCTAAATGGTGTAGAAACAGAGTACCATTTGTCATGCGGCTGCCTTTAAAAGCAAACATTTTGATACCTGTTCCAAGTGGCCACACTCAAAGTTGGGGCAAAACTGTGCCGCCCATAGTCTCTTTCCAAGAATTCTCTGCCTTTTTTGTGTAGTCTTGACACAGTGAATCATACACTTTGCCACAGATGGATTATTGAATCAGCCTGCTGGGCATACGGAGACATGTACACCAACACAGTGGCTCTTGGTGCCTCATTAATTAGGGCCTGACTGGAGAAGGTGGTGACAATTTACATATTTAATGGGTTTTAGCCACATGTATGACATTTGGTACACGTGTATTGCGTGTGTATATATACATATATATCTGTTATATATTATGATATTCATTTTATGATATTCATTTTATGATATTCATTTTAATTTTGATTTTAATACCTATTTCAGATGATTTTTTTTTTATTATTGAACACTCTCAAGCTGTCTGTACATGACATGTTTCAGGTGCAATTTTCAGTTTTCCATCTTATACACACCAACCAAACACCTATACTGTATAGATATACTGTTACTATTTGTCCGTGCTTTACACCATAACGATCCTGAAGCGTCTCTTCAAGCTACAAGTCATTTTGTTTTCAAAGTGCATCTGAGCCCACAGCAGTAAGGTGGTAGAACACACCACACAACTTGTTTAATGAGAAAGGATTAAAACATGGTTAACAGAGGTCTAAAAATGATTCTTTTGTATTGTACCAAATAAAAAAGATTGCCAGTAAGTACCAAGGCCTAAGATTCACAAATATTAGTCACAGATATTGACAGATCTGATGAGACAAAGCGAACGAGACGTGATCTTTTACTGAAGCTTTTGACTGTCCTTGCCCTTTTTAATTAGCACTGTCAAAAACAGTCAGGTGACATACGCATCTGGCCCATTTTGTCCATCATTTCATACTGATTGATTAAAAAACAAACAAAAAAATACCCAGATAGCTCGCCTAATAAAACGTGTACCATGACTTGAGGCTACGTCCTTATCGGAGAGGCCTGGATTGGATTACGACTTGTCTCCCACTCCTGTGTCGATCCTGTCTAACTTCAGCTGTCACTATCTGAATCAAGCAGAAATCCTGAATAAAAAATTAATTGTCAAAAATCTTTACATAGAAAATTCTTAGTTAATTAACTTTTGTTACAAGAACGGTCAAAGCTGAACCTTAATGGATGTGATACGAATTTGAAAGGTGTGAATTATCAGTGTGAATTGTCTGACAGATGTAAGAAATAGAACATTTTACCTCGGTCGGTCAAAAGGAATAAAATCAGGATTTTGAATGGACAGAAGGTGCCAGTTTTTCTGTGGGCTGAAACTTCAGTTTTCCTGTGTCTCCTCCATAATCTAGAAAGCTGCATTTGGGCCCATAGTGTTAGAGTCTTGCAGCATCTGCTAATGCATCTTTCTGTCTCACACTGGCAGTGCCACTGTCACATCCACGACAGCAGAAACACATTTGAATAAACATGCACAGGCCTGCATACACATCCACCTGTGTGCACACAGAACACACACATGAAATGTATGCGCGCCTGAAACACATCCACAGAGCATGCTGGGATTTGCCCGTGACAAACAACCGTGGTGTGAAGTGTGAAGTGTGTATCTGTCACGTCAGTGTACTGTCAGTGTGTGAGGTTGCAGTGAATGAAGAATAGAGATGGAGCACCGACATCACACGGTGGTCCAGGCGGACTTCGCCAAAAACGCCTGTCCCCAAATTACCAACTCCGTCTCCCAGCATCCCCGTCAGCCCAGCATCTCACTGCAGCTCAGCTCTCTCCCAGCAGTCGGCAGAGCCTCCAAAAATGAACCGCACAGCTAAATCCAGTCTTACTCGGCGACACACACACACACACACATATGCAGGCCTCATACAACAGGCGCTGAAAAGATTTTATCAATTATTTTTATTATTCTATATCTCTGGAGCAAAAGAAAAATCAAAAATTAAATGAAGAGATCATACTGGACGTGACAGTAGAGCTAATAAGAAACTAATAACAAAAACTAAATAATGTTTAAAAAAAAAACAACATTCAAGCTCTATTCGTACAATTTGCAGCCTGATTATCATTCTGCGTAACATCCGTTTTTTCAATTAGCCTCCTATTCACGGTGACAATATTGTGCTTAGGTTGCTGGTACTGCGGTAGCTGCTTGGGATGCAGCCCTCGACTGGGAGCTTTTAAAAACACTGCGCTCTTGTCATGTAATGGAATGTACTGTTGACAAATGGTCCGGCACACTGGTGTTTTTACACCATTCTAAAATCACGGTTTTCAATGCCTTGGATTTAAATCCCCAGCTTTCCTCTGTAGTTTCACAGTGAATAGATGAATAATTGTTTCTGTCCTGTTTTTGTTGGGTATGCCCCTAAACAGCGTACGTACATGTAAGACGGATCTACAGTTTATGATTGTTATTGTATTGACTTGATATGTTGATGATTAAGATTTTAAGATAAATTTATTTTTGATTTGATATCTTTAAATGCTTTTGTAACAGTTTATTTTACTTTTCTGATTTGTATAGTTTATAGCAACATAATATTCTTAGGTCTTTATGGTGCATGATGGAAACCTTCTTGGTTCATCCTGAATGTAAATCTATCATCGATGTTACTGACATCACGGACCTTATTTATCAGACTGGACTTTAACGGAATCCGCGCTGTAGGATTACTGTTTTTTATTCTGTTCAGCTTTGTTTATTTTTTTTGTCGTGAACTAAAGGCATTTCACTAAAAACTCTAAAGTTAACAAGGGATGTGTACTGATACCAGTCAGGTCCATAGAGTAAAATGGTTAGTTGTAGCCCTGCATTGACTGAAGTGTCAGTAATGGTCAATATTTTGGAAGAAAAATAAACACTTTACTTCCTAATTCCGACTTCTCAATTCTGACAGTTCTCTGCTTTTCTTTGTCTTCTGTGGTGGTAAATTGAATATGTTTAGTTTTTGGTTGCATCATCAGATAAAAAGGAATGCTGATTGACATTGTACACACTATCCTCTGTCTTCTGATTAATTCATTATTTAAGATAAATAATTGTTATTTTCAGCCTTACCCAATGTGGCAACATGCAGCCAGTGTTTGAACATCCGTTTCATTACAGCCATGTCTAAGCACCTTTTTGGAAAACCAACTTTAAATCAAATTTAAACATCGAAAACATGGAAAAAGAAATTGTGGTCAGACCCAAAAATTATTCATATTCATGTTATTATTATTATTCATAATAACAAGGTCTTAGCACCTTTTTTTCTCTGTAAATCAATGTCAGGAAGTTTTGTAAAATCACAAGTGTCCGAAACACAACGGGCTCTATCTTATGCTCAGCTCACAGCACAGCGCAAGTGTCATAGCTGGTTTCAGACTGACACAGTTATCATCTTCACACCCAGTGCCCACTTTGTGAAAATAGCAAATGTACTTGCGCCCACCTGTTCTCCCCTGAGCGTTTTGGATTTAAAATGAGGTGAGGTCAGGGCCACTGATGGAGGATTGCTATCTCAAGGCAGCAGGAAGTGACAGCACCACAGACCAACATGAAGCTGGTGTAAAGTCAAAGGTGCAGTCTGTTTCCTGATATTTAAAGGACTCATAAGATGCTTCAACACAGATGGGTTCACACCGCCCATACACTCTAATTTTGTAATTAGAGAGGCTGCTTTCAGTTATTTTAAACATTTGCATGCACATGGTAATGTCAATGTAACAAATATTTAAGCTGGAAAACTAAAACCTGAAGTTAAACTCTCCATCAGACATGATTAAACTTTTCTGAAATACACGTTTAGACAGGGTCTCAGGGTTTATCAGAACAGCTGCTTTACGCCAAACCACTGTACTTTGTGAATCATGATGGTGTGTGTGACCTTTCGATATGTAGAAGAACACAGAACATTAACACGATGCGCGTGTTAATGTAGAGACACACATATTGCTTCTGTTGCTGGCAGATTGCTGCAGGGAATATCATTACGTATTTCACCCTCTCATCCCGTCATTGATAAGGATGATTATGACTCATCCCATCTGATCCACGGACTATAGAATGTCTAAAATGGGATCAATGTTTTCAAATTCTTTCTTCTTTCCTCTGCCTCAAACTCCAAAAGATCCACTTTACAACAATACAAAACAAATCAAAATAACCAGAACTTTATCATTTTTAACACGCTGAAAATACATTAGGTTTTGACGTAACTACTAACTAACTCAAACTACTGTATGTCGGTCAGCTGATCTTTTTTACCACTTCTGTGAATTCCCATCTATACCACGTCATAATGTCAGGTCTGCTTCGTTATGTCCCTCTCAGGTGCTGAGAAGCTGCAGAGAAGAAGAAGAAGAAGGAGAAGAAGAAGAAGAAGAAGAAGAAGAAGAAGAAGAAGAAGAAGAAGAAGAAGAAGAAGAAGAAGAAGAAGAGGGAGGAAGTGATGTTCTTTCCTCAGGTCACTGTGACTGTCAGCTCAGTGAGGATTTGAGTCTGTCGGGACGCCTCTTCTCACGCCAGAACCATTTATCCCACTATTCTAAAGCAAAAAAACAACAAGCAACCTAACTTCCTGACCTGACACCTCGCGCTGCTCCAGTCATCTACTTCCGTACAGAGTGTCATGGCCTTCACCCTGTCAGAGATAATGGCTGCTAGGAGGCAGCAGTCGCAGGCTCAGTCACACTCTCAGCGAGGCAGCAGGGCGGCGGTGGAGGTGGACGAGTACAGCACGAACCCCACTCAGGCCTTTACCTTCTACAACATCAACCAGGGACGCTTCCAGCCACCACATGTCCACATGTGAGTAAACAGAAGAAAACACACATATAAACATATATAGGATGTTACATTTTCTTTTCCTCTTTTTTCATACACATGATGCTTTTTTCATTATTTATGACATTAAATGTTGAATTAGTTCACGCTTAAATACATGTTTTGCGGATTTCCTAAAGAGATATGACAAAAATGACATCTATCTCATGTCTGTAAAGTACAGAGCTGGAGTCAGTACATGGTTAGCCTAGCTCAGTGCAAAGACTCAGGGAAACAGCTAGCCTGGCTTTGTCTAAAGTTAGAAAATTCACACCTACCATTACTGTACATCTAAATCTCACAAACACATTGTACCTAATTTATCTAATCTGCACACAAGCAGACTTTTAAAAAAATGTGGGTAGCTGCATGTTGGAGCTGTTACATAAGAAACAGTTTATTCATCTGCCCAGTACATCTCTGTCAGTACTGCTTTTTTTCTTCTTCAGATTTTGGTTTTGGTCTCTACAGGCACTACCTAACACCATAAGGATAAGTCAGCTTTACAGGTGTTTCTAGGTGAATATTTAAACTTTGGAGAGAGCCGGGGTCTCTGTTTCCCCTGTTTGCTATCTTTATGCTAAGCTTACCCTAACCATCTTCCGATTCCAATAAACACACAGATATGAGATTAGTATCAATCATCTCAAAATGATGGAACTATTCCTTTATACCAACTACAAGGAACTTTTAATTGGTTATAAAACAGTCTTTAGTACTAATGCCTCTACATGACACAGTCAAAGAGAAGATGAGAGATTGCGACTTATTCGGGTTGGATGAGTAAAAAAAAAAAAAAAAGAAATCACTTTTAACTTCAAACCTGTTTCTAAATGTGGAGTCTTACAGTCTGAGGAAGTCTGGTAGTCTGGTGGTTCGGCACTACTACTACTACTGCCAACACCAACACATCATGCAAGAAATGCTTAACTGACACAGACTTAAGTTAGAGGCAGGCCTTGACATTTAATTTTCTTGTGTTAAATTTGATTATCTGTTAATGTTTCTGGTTTGGTCTTGTTTTAATTTGCAGTGGCTGCTATTTTCAGTTTTTCTGCAAACTCAACAGATCCTCTGTGGTTACCTGCTGTTTTGATAAATTCAGCATATTGTGTATTTCCTCAGCACTAATTCTATAATTTCAAGAAGAGTCACATCATACTCTCCACTCTGCTGCTTCAAGTATATAGGAAATACTGTGCTCAATCATTAATACATTGGAACTGCTTCTACTTTACTTTTCTTCCAATTAGTGTTCAGCCACTTTTGACTTAACACTCGCTAGGGGGATGGGCAATGCCCTTTGAGCCACTGGAAGGCTTTTAATGTAAAGATGGCCCTCAGAGTTAAATTGCTATAATATGAGCAGGTATGTGAATCAAAGTAAAGTTTCTAGTAATATTGTTGGAACAAAGTAGAGGATTCTGGCATAACCTAACCTACACCCAAGGTGCATGGGGAAGGGAAAAAAGTTGACCAAAATGCTAGAAAACCATAAGGAAGTGTCCAAAGAAAATGGCTTAACATGGAATAAATGTTGACAATGCACTGTATGTTTTTACAAACCACAGATATGTTGAAACTTTTCTTCATGTTGCAACTTAATATTTCTCTAGGTTGTGACTGTGCCACACTAATGGTCTTGTTAGATTTAGGCAGCAAACCACTTGGTTGTAGGGGTGCCATGAATCTCAATGTAATACTGAACCTTACGCTACGTTAACCACGTGACAACACACACTTATAGTGTGGTTCATGAATTTGAGTTTTTTTCCTTCTTGGCTCTGTGAGTGTATGTCTGCTTCCTGTAATGAGAGCGGGTTGGTGTGTAACTGGAAAGACCCTCCCTGTGAGTAAATGGTCAATCACTGCTAGTCTGCATGGTACGTAATTACATTGAAGGTGGCGCTGAGTTTGTTAGAATCACCGTGAACATGGTGGATAGCATGGCGAGTGCAGTGGAGAGGCAACAGTTTGAAGAAGCACAGGCTTCCTTCAAAATTTCAGCGTATTTTCGTTTTTACTTTTATTTTAAATTGTTTTTCTTTTATTATACCAGTAGTAAAGGTCAAGAGGCACTTTTCACATTTAATTTTTATATAGGTTTATTTATTTATTTACATTATGACACTGGGAATGTAAAATGGTTTTTGGTGTTGTTAATAAGCAAAACTAAGAGAGAATCTTGGATTATAATATTGTTAATTTTTCTCGTCCTCACACAAAAATTGGAATTGAAACATTTTCATGAACTTTAATTAGTTCGTGACTCACACTTACCGGTTGTCCTACATGCATGTGTATATTCTTTCCAACTTCCCCTCGCCTTTTTCTCTCTCTTGTGGTGGGGTGAAGAGGAGGAGGAGGAGGCAGTGCTGGGTGTTATCGTACCTGGAGGAGAGCTCACTAAAGTGGGCCACAGTTATTCACCAGCTCCCCTCTTCCCCCTGGAGACCTCATGAATCTGCACACTCTCTGAAAATCCCGCAGGACTATCCTTTTCTATATCTGCACTTTATTCTTTTTGTATCTCTGCACATTTCTCTTTCTGTCTTTCTCAGCGCCGCACTTTTATTGTGGCCTCTCGCTCTCGCTATGTCTCTTGTCTCCTCCTCTGATTCAGTCTGTGGGGATGATTCAAACCTCTTTCATTGTCAGGATCTCACCACAGAGACTTTGCATACAGCACTGGTTCTCTTTCTTGTGTTTTTCTTAACAGCACCAACAGCAGCAGTGACCTCTTTTCCCTTCCTCTCTCATTAAACTTTCCTTAACTTTCTTATCTTTTGTTCTTCAGGGTGGACCCAATGCCCCACGACACCCCCAAGCCACCAGGCTACACCCGCTTTGTGTGCATCTCGGACACTCACTCCCGAACCGACGCCATCCAGATGCCATATGGGGACGTGTTCATTCATGCTGGAGACTTCACTGAGCTTGGACTGCCCTCCGAGGTCAAGAAGTTCAACGACTGGCTAGGTAAGCATGAAAGTTGTTGCTCTGCATCCAGAGCAGGACAGGGGCCTATTTTCTGTAACTGGGTCCCTGTGTCACACTCCATTAATAAGACCGGGGTCAATGACAGGCTAAATTTACTCACTCCGGGTGCTATGATAAAAGATTTGAGGAAAACTTTTTACAGGGATGGATTGTTTAAATTCTCGGAATCTCAGGGTTACAATAGGCTATCATTCATTAATATGTTTTCATTATTTAAAGAGGTTTTACACATTTAGCAAATAGACTATGAATTAAAAACCTACTTTTGCTTTTCTGTTGATCCCTTTCCCAAGTGTATCATACATTTTTAAATTGATTTCCTCGCATACTGACAAAGAATAGAAAAGTCCTTTCTTCCTTTTTGGTGAGTTCAAGGAGGCTCTGATACATCAGAGTTTTGGAACTGACTTGTGCACAGCAATTTTATAAGAGTAAGAAGCAGCAAGATTTCAGTTTGCTTATTGTTTGTCTTCTGTGTTCAATTTTCTGACAACAGAGCTCATGAATGCAGCGCTTTGTGGCCACTGATTCTCAGGTCCTTGAGGAGTTCCTTGAACATACCACAAAGGAAAGATTTAAAACAGTTTTCTGCTCAGAACCACACTTCCACACAATGAAAACTTTGACAAAACAGTTAACTTGAATGTCCATTGTGATGGACAGCAAGTCTCTGCAAGTTTATTTCCATAGCGTGTCGACATGAATGGAAACCAAAGGCCGACTTTGAGCAAAGAAAAAAAAAACAACCATTGAGACTGATGCTGTGCTTTGTGAAACAAACTAAAGTGATTTAAAGATGGCGTATATGTGATTATTGTTAAACTTGCAAACCCATAGTATGGTCCTCTGAGTGTGATGTGGTGCGGCATGGTTTGGTGGAGTCTGGTTTGTGTTACACTCACTCTCAGCTCTAACAGAGACTGCAGCCATGTCCCAGTTGATATCTGTGTAGTTTAACACTGACAGCCTGCTCATCAGTGGAAACAGCAGGAACAAATCACTGGGACAAACCAGGTGAAAAAAGTTCCTTCTTCGGGTTTTCAAAGGCCATACAGATGGAGTAGATGATCCTCAGACAATCGAGAATTTACATTTGATTATTTATCATGAAGATTTTCGTTATATCAAACCAATTTTGGACACTGTTTGTAGATAGAAATTCCAGCATAGGCTATTTGATGTATTTACATATCCTAAAAGTCTCTCCAGACATTTCTCTTTGTCAAGGCCAGTTTATGCAAAATAAGCATGTCTGCAAGGTCAGCGTGGTGTCAATGTCACCATCAGTTCATGTCCATGAAGGTCTGTTGCGTCCCCTGTGACGTGTGATGTCTGCACTGTGACTTAACACACTACAAGCACACCAACAAATCATGTGCCTCAAAAGCAAACTGGACTTCATGCACTGCATGTCTGCACTATTGTAAACTCAGAGTTCGCAGTTCTGTTGTATTCAGGTGCCCGTGCATGTTAGATATCTATGTATACATAATCTGTCATCCCTGGAACATCATGATTAGTTACACTGACCACTGACATGTTTTTTAATGTCTCTGCTTTGTGACTCATGGACAAAGACTAGAAATGAACACGGGCTAGCAGAAGTATTTGTGTTGCCTAAATGATAAATGGTAAATAGCATTTACATAGCACATTTCTAGTATACCTACTTCTCATTGCACTTAACAACACCCCTATGTCAGAGGCTGACATGCAAGGTGCCTCCTCATCAGGAACATTAAAGCACTTCCTAACAAAAGCGTCCAACAATTCTGTGCCAAGCCGTTCACACACACACTGATGGGACAGTACCACCAGGAGCATTTTACCTATCTTGTCCAAGGGAACTTCAGTGTGCAGCCAGGGGACCAACCCACAACCCCTTTATTGCCTAAACCTAATCAAACAGCATCAAAAACCAAAAATGAGACAGAAAACAAGTGCACAAGTGAACAAAAATTTGGTCTAGATGGGAGACAAACCATTGTCTATCCAATTCGGCGTCAACAGTTGTCTAGATGCGAACTTTGGCGCTTTTTGTTCCGTTGCAATGATGGTCCTGGAACAGTGATGTTCTGGGAGAAACACCAACCAGGTGATAACAGATAACAGACATGTGCGTGTAATTTCACTCACAATGCAGAAAGCAAGAAACCATGCACGTGTTACTTTCCTTGCTCAATTGTAAGGATGAGTCAGCTTATATGCCTTTTGATATCTCAAATGTCATGGCAACAAGTCATTGCCAGATCCATAAAGACAGTCAGATGCAATTGAAGATAAGTATATTGAATCACTTGATGTGACATAAATTAACATTAAAGAGTGGCATATCAGACATTTTGGTCACATTAACATGATTCTGGTTTATTTCTACAACTATAAAAAGCAAGGCACTTAGTTCTGCAAATTAATTCTCATAGTTCATTTGAGCCATTTCCTTTTTTTAAGCAGAATTGGAAGAGCTTTACTGAGCCCAGTCTTGTCTTCTTTGAGTTTTTGCATCGCTAGCCTCCGCTGGAAGCATCTTATCTCATACTGAGTTTGGAGCAAGTGTAAGTCTTATCATTGCTGCGTGATAGCTGTGGAAAACCAGAATGAAGCGACCTCGTAAGAAGCAACAGAAAAACTGTTGAATTGGTGAATCTACAACAGTCAGAGCGAGCCGAGAGGCCCTGCTATCATCGCCATCGTCGTCATTGTCGCTGCCGTCACGAACACCGGCGCAAACCTCGCCGGGAACGGCAGATGCCTTGTTTGCGGGTGCAAGGGCCTTTGTGTGTTTGTTTCTCTGAGGGGAGAGGAAAGGGGGGGAGATAAGGAGAGAACTTGTTGTCCTTCCCCTCCTCACTCACTCACACACACACACACACACACGCGCGCGCAAGCTGCAGGGAGCGTGCACTGCAAATCCGCTAGCCCGCACTCCAGCGGCGAGAGAGGCAACGGGAGAGACGGGAAAGAAAAGATAAACCGAGCCAAGCGCGCCTGCTGCCGCCTCAGAAGTCTCTCTCTCCTCTCTCCATCCCTTCCTCCTATCCTCCCGTTATTTCCCTCTCCCCTGCAATTCTGCCATCTCTTCCTTTTCCTCTTGTATAAATATTTATAATGTGGTTATTCCTATTCTTTTCTCTCTCTTTCATTCCCTCCTGCTCCACATCTCTGTCACACACACACTGTCTTATTCAGTAGATGAATGTAACTCCTGCTGTTCAGTGTGTGCTGAGCAGATTTTCAGGGAGATCAGGTTTAATGTATTCATTTCGGCGGAGTCTGTACAAACTAAGCCTCGGTCAGGTAACTTTATCTGCTCCCAAACTTTTTACTCTTTTATCTTTCCTGTGGTGGAGTCGCATCTTAAGTTTTTGTTTGTTTCGCATTTTGTCTATTTTATGTCTCTTTATCTTTCTTCCTCCTTCAAACTCATTCCTCTACCTCCATCACCTCCTTCGTTCAGTGATTTTCCATTTTCCCCTCTCTTTTTTTCCCCACATTCTCCAAACCTCTATCCAATTTCAGCCTTTCTCTCGCTTCCTCTTGCATGGTGGCAGCTCTCTGAGATTCTTCTCTCAGCTCTTATTTTTAGCAGGAAGTCAGTCAGCTCTCGGGGGCCGCTGGCAGCCGCTCAAGGCTTTGTCAGGGCTGGTGAGCGCCGCAGGAGAGGGGGGAGAGGCGAAGAGGAGAGAGGAAAAGAGGAGAGGAAAATTCATGCAAAAGGACGAGGAAGGAATTGGAAAATGAGAAGATGGCAAAGAAAGAGGAGGTGGAGGTTTAAAGGGACTCAAGAGTAGAGGAGAGGCGGATGGAGGAAGTCCGCGCTTCTCCCCAGACGAAGGCTGCCTTACCTGGGTAAACTCACAGCTCACAGCCCTGGAGACTGATGCCAAACTTCTGCACTCTGTTGTCATGGTGATCCATGCAGGTCCAGCTGTCAGTCACTGTATGAGGGCTGTGTGTGTGCGTGTGCGTGTGTGTGTGTGTGTGTGTGTGTGTGTGTGTGTGTGTGCGCACGCGCGAGTGTGTGTACATGTCTATTTGGCACACATATTTCGTGGTAGTCCCTTTATACTTAATTCTTAATTGTGTAGTAGCCGAGAGATTTTGTCATTTTAAATATATGATATCTAACATACTAGACCTTTGTTATAGACTTTGTTGAGTTGTGAATTTACCTAATCTCAAATTAATGTTTAAGAACCAGGGAAATCCACAGACTATTAAAAGTAATGGCGTGTTTCAGTTGGTCCCCATGTCTCCTGAGGAAGCAAAAGAGAGACTCCTACAAATTTGTACGTAAATGGCTGGGTGTCCTCCAGCATTCAGCTCGGTCAATCTGTATAGCCAGACTGATACGCTCTGCTTACCAGTGTCATCAGTGGTGGGGGAATTCAACGCCACTAAATTAAGCACGATACTGTCAGAGAATGAGAAAGTCAGACATGTTGACAAGACCATCAAGTATGGCAGAGAGTGGAAGCCCCAGGAAGCACTGAGGGATGCTGAAACTTACTGGACGCATCAGGAGATTGTAGAGGTGGTTTGCCAAGGACAGTAAGGCCTTGGTAATTACAACGCCAAGAGATGGAGCAAAGCCAGTGCTAAAGGCAGGAGAGAACTGGTGGTGTAGAGAGTCTGAGAGGCAGCAGAAGTGGACAGAAGCATAAAAGCGGTTGGGCTTGCTAGCCAGGGGCATTGGATGCATTGGGACCAGGCGCTTGGGTGATTACTCTCCTGGAAGGAACTTTGGGCCCCCCGACCAAGCCAAGTTGTCCTTCCTTGTGAGTGATATGGCTGACCTCTTGCCAATCCCAAACAATCTAAAGATTTAGAGCAAAGAAGGAGACCCGTCATGCAAACAGTGCGGAACTGTGCAATGTTGGAGGCGTACAATTCCGATGGAATTGGTCAGTTGGAACCGGTTCTCGATTCCCACCCCTAGTTCTCTCCTAAGGAGAATACTCTTAAAACTAGGGATATTCCGATCAGGTTTTTTTTTTTTTACCCCAACGTGTTCACTATCTCCTCAGTTGGCTGTGTTACATGCTCTGCTGTATGAGACCACGAAACTGATGCGCATACCAGCGCTGTGACTCGAAAGTGGAAGAAATGTAATGTAATGCAGAGATGATAGGGCATACCGGGGATTCAAAAACTCCAGGTGACAAAGAAAACCCTGATATTCTTTGAGTGTTTGTTTTTTATTTGCCATATCAAATGTGTACTATTAAATGCAGCTCTTTTGTTAACACCCCCCCCGTCATATTGCAGATGCGACATGTCGCCGTTGGACTACTTTCGCTTTCCAATTTAAGTTATTTCCACACTGCAGACATATAATCCAGAGGTCTGCCAGAGTAACGTTATGCACGCACCTGCTTTCTGCCAAAAATTGTGCTCTGACGTTAAAAAAAATAATAATAAAATCGTACATACATATACATACATAGAATAAGCAATAAGCATACACACACACACACACACACACACACACACACACACACACACACATATATATATATATATATACGTACATACATACATACATACATACATTCATACATACATATATACATACATACATACATACATATATACATACATATATGTATTTAATATGATAATTAAATAATAATTATCAACATCAATCAATATAAAAAACATATTGTGATAACACTTTTGGCCATATTGCCCATCCCTAGAATGACTACATCCATTGTGGATTGGAACATTATTTGACATTATGTGTATAAACTCAGTTTGTGCCCCAGTTTAAAACACACTCTAATGACCTGCCTGACCATCCAGTTTGTTTGCTTTTTTTATCCACAGATTTAGACAAACAGTCACTAGTAGGACCAATGTAGTGTAATTTGTAATGTGCCTGTGATTTTCTGTCTGTTACCTGTTTGACAGACACCTGTGCATGATGAACATGCTGCAGTCTGTATTTATACTGTTCACTGTGTCTGCTCAGAGGCACAGGAACCATTTCAATTTGCAGAATGGGTTTATATATGTGGCCAGGCAAGGATGATTGCCAAAGGACAAAAAAGCAGGAAAATATATGGCTCCAGTAGGTCTCTCTTTACATTTATTTTGTTCCGTCGTCAGCTTCAGCTAAGAAAGCAATAGTTTGCCCCACACCTCCAAAATTCTTAGAAGACAGTGTTTCCCCTAGATTGTTTTGGTTACCTAGCAACGCTAGGGGGGTCTGCCCCCCCTCCCCAAGACAATTTTGAAAAATAACCCTTTAAATGGTGACTACTACATTGTCAGAATTTCAGAATCAGAATCAGAATCTAAGACATGAGACAAAATAGTGTTGAAGCTGACATTGCTGCTTGAAAATATGTTAACCTCTTAAGCAATAGAGAACTTTTTTTTTTTACCATTATTTTCCTTATTATTATATATTTTCTATGGAAACAGAATCTGTTTCAGAAGTCAGTGGGCCACATGACATGGAAGAATTGAGTGCCGCACTTAACAAAGCCGACACATGATACACATGTCACTGCCCATGCGTTACTCTGACCACTTTTTTTAGTGACGAGTAATCTAACACATTAATATTTCCAAACCAGTGATCAGATTAAAGTTACTTGTTCAAGTCACTGTGTGTTACTATCATTTTTGTCATTTTCCTCAGTAAAAATATATGTTTTTGCTCTCATCTTGCATCTTGGGGAGTGTTGTCAGCGAGAGGACAGCTCAGGTGTAACACCACAGAGTGACACACAAACAATGGAGGGAGGAGAGAGATGCGCGTTTTCTAGCTGGAAAACAGTCATTATTTTGAGTTATAAAAAAACAAAACACAAATGCTTGATCAAGAGCCCGACCCAGCCGAGGATAGTACATTTTACACATTATACATTTTGTGAATCATATTAAGTGTTCAGTGATAGTCTGATTGCAAAATCATCATTTAAGAACCCAGAATGTGATTATGGTGTCTTTTGAACACTGGAAGCTACTTTTAGGATAATGTAATCTGTCATTTGTCTTCACTCTGGTATGAAACTCTAGTGATGTTTTGATGTATCAGATCAGTCTGATCACTTGCAGTCTCCAGTCAATGACTAAGGGCGCATAATGGCCAGTAAACAGATTTCTGTGAAGGCAGCTCTTGTGTGTCCTCGTTCATTGCTGCTGAGAGATCACTCTGTTCATCTCGCTAACAAATAACAAGTAAGGAAAATGGGACATACACCTATGGTGACAGAGTGTGACTTCAGGAAGTCACAGAATTAAAGGCGGCTTGACTGAAGGCAATTCAGGCACTTCGTAGGAAGTGTTTTCTGTGTTCTCAGTTCCCGTTGGCTTAGACTTTGGGTTTTGTAACGTTTTGTAACTGCACTATATAACACAATGAAGTAAAGGAAAAAAAACTAAAAAGTATAACAGGTCTCTTTTAAATGTGAAATGCTGATGTATTCGCTGTTCTCGATTGTCTTTGAGTTGGATTTACCAAAGGGCTTAGCTGGTGCGAGCACTCTTCAACTGTTGATCTGATTAGTTGAGCTTGTGTTGTGGAAACGACAGCTCGTGATCAATGGCGATAGACAGATGACTCGTCGAAACTCAGATCAAACTGAAATAAGCTGTACAACAACAACACAACTACTGTTGTGGTGAGGCTGAGTATAACAACCTGTGTTTAACTTCAAATAATGACATTAATACGTTGAAATATCTCACTGTTGACTTTGTTTTCACACTGGACATAACAGTGGTCTCCGGGGTAAAAGTCCCAACCATTTGTGCCTGACCTTCTCCCTATGGTCACACTTCATACAATGTCACCTGGCTTCCTCCTTTGCTAAAGTAATGATTGCTCGCCACCTCACAATAGACCCTTCTGATGAGAAACTTGAAAAACCAAATAGAGGGAAACTCAAATCACAGATAGTTGCCAGCTTGGTGGTCGAGCTGTGGCAATCTGTGCTGAAGAGTGGAGCTCGGGTAGGCAGGCTCGGAGAGTTAGCAGGGTGGATTGAGACGAGTGGCAGAGGTGTGTAGGCTGGAGGCTGGTGATGCTGGAGCTCAAGGAGGATGACCACACTGTAGAGGACGAGGAAAGACAAGGTTAGGTTTGTAGGGGACAAAACACAAGCATATACATTCTCTAGAGCATCAAAGGTCTAGCGTGTAGGTGAGACAAAACAATCTGGCAGTGAATGCAGAATAGCCAAGAGCATTTTTAAATTTCTTTTGCCTTTATTGATTGTGCTGCTGAACAGATGACAGGAAAAAGAGAGGGGGGAGTGACATGCAGCAAAGGGTGCCAGGCCAGGATTCGGGGCCACAGCAAGAACAAGGCCTCTGTACATGGGACTCTCCAACTGAGCTAAACAGTGCCCAGCTCAGAGCATTTAAGCTGGAGTTGATGAGATTTGCTTGCAGGTGTGTGAGACAGAAAACTCTAGCCCTCCAGGAAAGACACGCCCAGCCTCCACTGCACCTCTGAAAAACACATCAAGCACAGAAAATCCACCCAAAAACTCCAAATCATTACGGACACTAATGCCCCATTTCCTTTTCAATAATTGAAAACATGAATGTAAATCTTGGCCTGCTGAGAATGTATGTTATACCTGGATTTCAGTTGGTGGTCAGGAAAGATATAACGCTCTCCATTTTATCAAAAGGTGATTTTAGTTGTTATATGTTGTGATAGCAGTGTCTCCCACAGGATAAGATTTTAATTGTGGTGGTGGCTATCCACTGTGGGGTGCCATAGAGCATGCACACTCAAGACAACCGAGTCGTCCAAAATCAATATGTGGCGGCCAATGTTGACCTCCACAAATAAACTGTGGGAAACACTGGCTAGGGTTGATGCCCATGACTGAGTAAATGTGATGTTGCCTTGTACTGTAGGGGTCTGGAGTGTGTCACTGGTTTTTCACAGAGGTCTACAGAGTTTCTCTTGAAAAACATCCAACACTGCTATTGTGTTTAACAGTTATAGACCAGCTATTGGAATCAATTGATAGAATGGCGTAATCTTATTAAAATTACTGTTGAATAAGTGTTTAAGTGCTCAGTTATGTAAGCCAACACAGTAAATATTTATTTTTAAGATAAGTTAAATCTGTCCTTAAGCGACCAGCTTTCAGGACTACATGGAAGTTCTACAGAGCTCTTTAACTGTATTACAGTGCAAAGTTAATGTGACTGAAACACTGACCTGCGAAATCATGGACACCATAGAGTCATGTATGTGTGTGTGCGTTTGTGTTCTGAGGAGCATATTGTGCTGCCTGAAGAGCTATGATGAAAAAGGCGCTGTAAGGACTGCTGAAAAGCTAGTGAGCTGATTGCGCAGGACAGGTGAGAGGAGAGACAGAGGAGAGAGATTCAGAAAGAGGAAGGCAGAAGAAAAAAAAAAAGGGTTAGGAAGGGCGAGAGGCAGACCTCGCGCTCATAAGCAGCAGCACTTCAGTCCAATTGTCTCCAATAATGGCCTCTTTGATCAGGCTTTCAGCACACACTTTGCGGCCGGGAGTGCACACACGCCAACAAGCATCCACATGGATTTTGTAAGCCAAGCCAATGCCTCTGTGAGTGTTTGCGTGTTTGTTTTGTGTGCGCTGCCCTGATCGCTGTAGACTTGAGTGGCGTCTTCATTCATGCCTTGTGATTGCATGAGCTGGCGAAGCGGAACAGGAATACACTGCAGTGAATGTTGTGTTTAAATATGGATCTCGTTGTGCTTGGGAGTCAACTCCGGGTCAAGAGAGGAGCAGCTTTAATTCTTAAAGGCTTTGTTATCTCAGTCTTTCCTTCTGGCTCCCCCTCTGTTTGACTTAAGTTCATAGGCTGCTGTACTGCCACCAAGGACACACAGATCATCAAATACTGAAGCTCACATTGGGAAATACAAATCGATGAACAACCAACAGCCTATTTGCAGATTTGTTTCTGTCTTCTTTCCTTAATGTGTGAGAACCATTTCCCTCCACAGAATGCATGAAATATTAAAGGGATATTCAGGGCTTTTCCTCTCTTTTATGAACTCCACTCATGAGGTCAATCAAGGTAAAAGTTTCATCCAACTTGTTTCTTGAAGCAGAGGTTTTATAAGCAGTCCTCCGATACTGGATTAAATATCCACCACCTGTGGGTTTGAATGTTTAGCTTGCTCCATGAGCTGTGGTTGCATTCAGCTTGGACTAATGGCAGTAACAATAGTTTCCAATGGTAACCAGCATTCTTACATTAACTTTTCAGAGCACCTCAGCAGTCCAATCTACTCCTCCCCTACATTCATGACATACATGACTTTACTAACAAATTAATAAATATGTGTATACCTGTGGATGGATGGGTGGATGAGGGTAACAGTTCAACACAGAGTGCTAGAACATACTCAACATATGGCTGTAAGTTATGGTTGTCTCAGGTTGTAGTGTGTGCATCTTAGATTGGAGGTGAGCACTGAGAAACTGAGCTGTTCTGGTTGGAAGGGGACTGGAACAATCACATCAAATTTAAAGGGATATTCTGGTGTAAATTTAATCCATGGTCTAACACACCGCGACACCGAGTAAGACCCCCCCCCCCCAAGAGATCAAGTTAGCAGACCGCTAATTTACATAGTTTTAGCAACTTCAGAAATGACCGCATGGTAACAATACATTGAAGTATACGCCTCCAGCAAGAAACCGACGTCAAAAAGTCACCAAAATAATAAGCCAAAGAAACTAAAAAAGCGTTGTTCACCTCCAGTTTGACAACAATTTTTTAGTTTCTTTGGCTTATTATTTTGGTTTTATGTCAGAAAATCCTGCACTCATAAAACCTTTTACCACAGGCAGCAACTGTTTTCAACAAGAATAATGTGGTGAACCCACTGTACACTACCTGTCTCTCAATGCAATACCTTTCACATTTCATTCAGTTGATCCTAGTATGAAAACATAATAAGTGGTGCATTTGGAAGGTAAAAATGCACAATAACCCTTCCCGAGGACAGGAGAGCTGTTGAAACTGAAGTAACCCCATCTTTCATTTTGGTATTTAGGTTTTGTCTCAGTATCCTCCTAATAAAGAAAATGACCACAGGCGGTTCCATCTCTGACTTGCGAAGTCTACAGCCTTTAGCTGCTACAACTCTTTATTTAGCGCCTGCTCTACTCTGTTCCCCTTTACTGCTGAATAATAGATGAGGGACGACCATGATGCGATTGCCATGTAGGCACTTTAAATGCGAGTGTGGGTTTTTTTCTTTGCCCTGGAGAGGGAGAGTGTGTCTCTGGCTCCACACCTGCCTCTACTGCCATGTCTGTGTGTGTACAGTATGTGTGAATTCTGCCCCTTCATCTCCATCCTCTGTCAGGTGTTGCCCCCCACCTCCCCTTTGGACCTCCTCTTCACCTCTTCAACTTCTCTCATTCTCCTCGCAGTTTGCTCCCTTTAGCTTAGTAACAGCGAGGGCATTAAACTTTCATGACTGCTGTCTTTTTCAGGCCACACTCTTCTTCTCTTCTCCTTTCCTTACTTGTTTCACTCCTCCCATCCTCCTTCCCTACTCCCTGTATTCCATCTCTTGCCACTCTCCTCCTCCTTCCTCCGTCTCGCTCCTCTTCTCTCATTTATCCATACTCCCCTAGGCCTAATTTTCTTCATTCTCATTCTCTTCCTCTCTCCACCTTCCTTCCTTCCTATCTGTTTTTTCTTCACCCTTCTCTCTTATGTTTACCCAGCAGTGAGCGCTGCTGGAGGAGAGCCTAACGAGGAAGTTTGACACTCCTTTATGGTTTTTAACATTGGGAAACTCCACAGAATTTCAAGTGACTGTAAATTTAAGCAAACCGTTTCCCATCTGTCCCTCACTGCTTTTGTGTCTTCTATTTGCACACTTGAAAGACTGCGTTCTTTGCAAGTGTGTGTGTGCCTGTGCGTGCGTGCGTGCGTGCGTGTACGTGTATGTGTGTGTGCACGAGTGGGAAAAAAAAACAGATGCAACAAGATGAGAAAATTGCCATAGGAAACATGCTCACTTTTTATTTCACAGAAGTTATTTTCAGTTTGTTTCCCTCCAAGTTCAGAAAAGCATTGCAAGTGATGCCTGTGGATACGACTGTATGGAAGCTTTTCTCATACTTTCACTTTTCTCTTTCTTTGTCTCACATTTATTTTCTTGGTCAGCATCAGTGCATGCAATTTGCCGTACGTGAACTGTTGCTAAATCTGCATGTCCCGTCATACCGCTCTGTAGTGCAAATGGTGATAGTCTGATAATACGACCCTGGAAGTTTTATCTGGGAGATAGAATTATGTTCCAGAGGTAGGTTCTCTAGGTTTCCCAATTCAACATTCAGTGTTATATTATAAATGAACAAAATAAACTCACAAAATGTCACAAAGGGAAGTGCTTTTACGTATTTTGTGCTTCCCAAACAGAAATAATACAACCGTACATCTTCTGAATTAAGATTTTTATTTAATTGCCTTTGTAAAATACACCTCATTCAGACTCAGTCACCTCCGAGTTGGTCGAAAGAATTCATGTGTTTTACCATGTAAAATGTGAAAATAATCATATTCCTGGTCAGAGTGTCTGTAATTCATCTCAGGACTGTATCCCATTTCTTCCATCTCACCTCCATTTGTATTGGAGGCTGAGGCTGTGTTCAGTTCCAGCTCTGTGTCCAGCTATGTTCGCTCTCAGGCAGCTAAACCTGGTTGGGCTAAGCCCTGTTGAATACAGTGACTCCCCCTGTGATCCAAGGACTTAGTCCAAACAAACTCCCATGCTACTGGCTCCATGCTTAACTGAGCCATGAGCTAATTAGGTAACGAAGATGAGCTACAGCCAAGTACCACTAACAAAGAGCTGTTCTTTCCCTTTACTCTGGTGATATTCTGTCCTCTTTATTCTTGGAATTCTGGCCGTATTTTACAAATGACGACTTTAAATCGCCAAGGACTTAATGGTTTCACCTCATGTCCTCTAATTTGTTTATTGGTTGGCTAGTTGGTTTGTATGTCAGCAAGACAAATCAAAACTACAGAGCAGATTTCCACAAGACTTGGATGGAGGATGGTTCTCGGCCCAGAAGAGACCCCATTAACTTTTAGTGTGGATCCCGATGAAGGCACAGATCCTTGAATATTTTCTCAATTTCTTGAACATTGCATCGATGTTCTGGTTTTTTTTCAACATTTCTTGCAAATTTTCTCAAGTGCATGGTTCTTCATGAAAAACATCAGGTGTATTTGGGTGGCTGGTATGGGTAAGTGAGTACAGTTTGATGCAGAACCAAATAACAGCAGAGTAGCAGGGCAGAGTAGCAGGTAGCAGATGTTTGATAATTGATTAGGCTTGATTGAATTAAAGGGGACTGTTTGGCCTTGGTGGAGATATGCACTCATTAAGGATAGTGTAGATACTGTTGAATTAATAGTACCTGGTTAACCTAGATACAATGTGCAGTCATAGATATTTATATTTTTCTGTGAAACTCAACAAAATGTTTTACATTGTCTTGAGCCTGGTTACATTTACCTTACCTCATAAGTCATGACTCCTCCGGATGATTTTTGTTTGAGAGTACAGTAAGATTGTCCACACAGCCTGTTTCACTTTCATGTCATTACATGTGGTTACGAAAACAGACTGACAGACATTTGGATTTGATTGATTTGATCAATAATCACTCTGAACACTTGATCGCCTGCCACATTTTGTCAAAATGACATTGTCATCATGTAACATAATGAATGCTTTTCCATGTCACTGTGTCCAAGTACACTCTGGGAGTTCTTGGTGAAGTTCCCAATGTGTGACTTTATGCTTATGAGAAGAGGCATAAGAGTGTCTAAACCCTCCAGTGGGCCTGGAGCAGTGAAATCCACAACAAAAAAACAGAGAACACATGAACATGGAACTAGTTTTCGAACAGTCCCCACTGGATTTCTATGTGATAAAGTGGCTCTGCCAAAAACATTAACATACACACTGCAGGATACGGCTGTTAAGTTCAACATCAGCTAAATGCGGTGTCGATAGAAACCCCTTTTTGAAAACAGACAGGGGACAGATGGCGAGTGGCCAGTCGTTTAATTCATCAGGAGCCCACGTCACTCGTTCTGAAAGTTGCAGCTTAATCTTCAACCACTTTATCCTGGAGGCGACGTTGTCACACTGAACGTGGAAGTGGAGCAGACAGGATGAAAGAGACAGAAATGGAGTGTAGGAGGGAGAAAGAGAAGAGAGAGACCACCTACGAGGCCGCTTGATGATGTGCTGTATCTGTCTTTGTCACTGCTTCTGTGTGTGCGCGTGTGTGTGTAACGCATTATGTTCAGTGAGGACATTGTGAAGTGTTAGGAGGTGCTGCTGTACTCAGATAAAATATGTGTTTTGGATGCGTTGCTCAGTAGGTGGTGTTTGTGTACGCCGTCTCATAATTGCTGGCTGTCTTTGTTTTGCGTCTGCTTGTATGATGGTGTGTGTGTGTGTGTGTGTGTGTGTGTGTGTGTGTGTGTGTGTGTGTGTGTGTGTGTGTGTGTGTGTGATGAGACACAGCAGTGTGTGGGTGGTGAGCTAAATGAAACGAGTGAGTATTAAGTTTAAGCTGAGGTGAGAAGGCGGAGGCCTTGCTGCTTCTCTTCCTCCATCATCCATCTCTACCTTGTTGCATGTCTGTTTTACTCGCCTCTCTTTTTTTTCCTCTCTTTCATGTGACATATTACTTTCTTCTCTCACATCCAGTCTTCCTCTTCGTGTCTGACTAGTACACACACACACATGCGCGCACACACACACACACACACACACACACACACACACACACACAAACACGCTGTAAAGGAATTACAGCTGATCCGAGCTGAGTCTTTAGCTTGTCTGTCTTTTAACATCAGTGCTGTTGCTTTTGAAGCTTCCCTTTGAATTACTGCATTCCTGTTTAAGCATGCACAGATAAAGGCCAGCTAAAGCGGCACTGTTTGGCTATAATCTTACTATGTTCTATACGTAAAGAAGACATGCGTAAGCTGCGGGGTGTATACACACAAACACACGCAGGCATGTGTGCTCGCAATAAACACAGGCACAGAGTTTGGAATTAACAAATTATTCTTGTTTATCACTGGGTTCTTTATTTTCTGGGTTCTGGCTGTCCTTCCACAACAAAGTCAGACATGGCAAGAAACAACAGTTTCCAATTATCAAAACCACAAGTGCATCTCAAATGGTGTAAAACTTTATAATTGCCAGGAAAAAAAAAAAATGTTTGTGTATGGTAGGTCAAAGGCGAGCCAAGAAGTTGGTCTGTAAACTATGATGGGTGTTCACAAAGACACTTCAGCCAGTATTTTAACTTTGGCGGCCATGGAGAGTAAATACATTTACTCAAGTACAATTTAAAAGTTGCTATAGACAGGGATTTTCACATGGTAGTGAGCATAAACGGCTTTTACACTATAATAGTGTTGTAGTGTAGTGATATCAAAGTCTATCCCATCACCACTGCAGTCATCGTAGTCAGCTGCTCAGATGAGTGCTGCAGTTTTTTCCTTACCGTTAAATCATTAATTCCCCAGCCATATTAGTTTCACTCTCATTCCGTACTGTTGACTATATATTTCTATATGACAAAGCTCAGTAAGAGGCTTTGTCGTATGTCTTCAGCAGTTGTAGCTAGTCCAGATGTCTTCCCTGGCAAAGTTGAGTGTGAGGGCCAACGGTTCCTCCTCTAATGTCTCTTTAACAGCGACGGCTGTTTATTTTGTTCAGACTGTTCACTGTATTTTTTCTCCATGTTTGGCACCATTGTGACAATGTTCTTGTCTTTCCAGCGGACTAGCAACTTCCCTCCTCAGGTCAGGACCCCAGAGAGTCACTGGGCTAACTTTATTGCATCCTTCTGTAGCTTCAATGGAACATTAATCAGACGATTTTGGCTGATTGTTCCAGAGCCCCCATATCGTATATTTGTCATTTCATCAAGGAGTGCAAGCAAAGTTAACAGATTGTCACTGATCAACTTGCAACTTTGATGTTAAGAGCTGCACAGGTGTTAGCAAGTGTTTTTTTTTTTTTTTTTCCAACTTGCGACAGAGCTAGGCTAGCTGTTCTTCAGCTTACATTACAAGCTATAGCCTCCTGGCTTTACTGAGCTCACAGACATGGTATTGCTCTTTAACCCTTCAACCCTCATCGAGACAGAGAACAATAATTTCCCAAAATGTTAAACTACTCCTATAGGAATAAGTTTCACATAAGTGAAAAGCTTAAAGGTCCAGTATGTAGGATTTAGGGTTTTAGGGTAGAAATGAAGAATCACCCGAAACTAAGAATTATTGTGTTTTTGTTACCGTGGATGATTCTTTTATCCACAGAGGGAGTGGATCCTCTTGCACGGAGTATGCCATGTTGACCTGCCATATTACTACAGTAGCTCAGAATGGACAAACCAAATACTGGCTCCAGACTTTGGGCTTTTGATTTACAGCCACCACTGTAGGGGAGGATGAGGTGATAGACATAGTGTTGGTTGAAGTCCGCAATCTCAAGGCTTGATTCCAGTAAATCCTACCTGATAGGTAAAAGACCTTGAGTGGCACATTATTTAAATAGAAATGCCAATTAGCCTGCATAGAAAAGAAATCAACGCAGCTCCAAAAACATTCTCTATGGCCACTCGATAATGTTACCTCACACACAACTGTGTAAATGAAACTAAGCACCAGGCATGATTCGAGACCGTCATTTGATGAAATTGCGATTCTTATTATTATCCATTTAAATACATGCGCAAAAAAAAGGCTTTTTTCGCCAGAAAAATTAAATGAAAGTTGTAATAAACTGGACTTTCCCTTTAATTTAATTTTAGCATAACGTTTTGGCTTCTGTTTCTTATACTGTACGCATGCATTCAGTCAAATTGACACACACATACTGGTATTAATTTAAGCATTTTGGATTTTGGCAGGAAAAATTTGGCCCCTGTTTCCTTCAAGTGCACACACACTCAATGACGTTATAAACACACACATACACACTTTGGTACTAAGTTATTTGGCAAGACGTTTTGGCTACTAGCTTTTGGTATCGAAGTGCGCACACACATACATACACACACTTAGGAATTAACTTTGTCTTGGCAGGCAGGACATTTGTGGCTTTTTTTGTTTCGGCATGCACTCAGACACACATGTATCAGGTCGCGCACACACACACATGCACACACAATGGGCAGTAATCCCCCCTGAACATGCCAGAGCTTTGGGCAGAACAGGGATTTTCCTCTTCAAAGAGCAGACCACCCATCGCAGTGTCGGAACAATGGTGGCCAAACTCCGGAAGATTTCCTGTGGCGGGGGGAATCCACACACACAGATACTGTAGCCAGTGTTATGTATAGTCACAGAAACAGTCACACGCATTCACACATCAAGATACACAGGATAGATAGATTTTGGCTTTGTACAGACCCCTAGGACCCTGTGCATACCTGCAGTATGCATGTGGCACTTTTGCAAACGCACATTTTCACTCACACAAGCCACCTTGCAGAGCTCATTGGAGGATTGGGACTTTTGTGGTCACATACAAAAAAAGCAGATCTGGGATGTGAATGACTGGAGGGGGGCAGGCGCTTGACAAAAGAGCAAAGACATGGAGAGAGAGAAGGAGCCGAACCAGAACCAGAGAGGACTGAAGGGATGAAGGGACAGATGGAAAAACCGGAGTCCAGATGATTCCACTCCTGAGCACAGCTTCGCCTTCATCCTGTGCCTTGTCCTATGTTTTCCTTAAGTCTTTGCACTCCCTCTTGTTCACATTGTCCCTTTATTCTTCTTTTTTTTGATTATGTTTTTTTGATGCGGCAGAAAGTGTGGATGTCTGCCCTGCGCCACTGACGATTCCCTCACAGACAAATTAAAAACTATTTGTTGCTCAAAAAGCAGTCTTTTGAATTGAAAGACAAAAGATGGTGGGGCAACAAAGAGTGGCCCGCGTGTCCCAAATGTTTAGATGCCCCCCCAGCACACTCCACACACACTGCACACTTCCACCCACATCCGCTCCCCCCTTTCTTCTCTCTGTTTTGTTACAGAAGCGACACAATCATTCTCATTCGTTGCAGAATTTGTCTTGTTGTGATTGATTTGTTCTTTGTGTGCATGCACAATAAGGGACTGTATTGTTGACGTTCTTATTTTTTCGGTATTATTACTTTAATATTAACAGCAGCTCGGGATGAGAATTCCAACAATAAACACTTACACACACTGGCTGCTCTTAGCCAGATTCAACTATATAGAGTTCAGCTAGTTGGTATTCTCATATTGTCATTTAGCAGCTTCTTTTCTTGGGGAAACTTTTGAAAGATTAATCCATGAAATTGAAATTTAATTTTGCTAAGTACGAGCGTGTGTGTGTGTGTGTGTGTGTGTGTGTGTGTGTGTGTGTGTGTGTGTGTGTGTGTGTGTGTGTGTGTGTGTGTGTGTGTGTGTAGGAGGATGGTGGGGTATTTGTGTCCAGCTGGTGGAGTTTTATATTTCTCCCTGTGATTTATTTCTCTCTGTTCACAGTTGGCCGTCAAACTTCATTGGTGAAAAACTGCTCATGTTGCAGAATTTCTGAGGGGGGGCACAGAGAGTGTTTATTTGTTGAAAATTTATGAGCACCTTGTTATGTCGCTGTCTTTGCCTTGTTGTCTCGCTGTCTCTCTTCCCCCTCGGGCTCTCATGCACAGACATGCAGTTTATCTGTTTCTGTGACTTATTTTTTGATGTTTGCATTTTAGGCGTTAAGGTGATGATCTCATCCAAAGCGGCTTTCGCTCTCCCCCAGCTTGTCAGTCTTTGAGCTGACTTTAGATGATTCTCTTTGAATCATTAGATTTTAATGTCTCTTTGTGTGATACTCTTTTTGTAGTAGTTATGTGGCCCAACAGCACAACCTTTTCTACCTCCATCTGCAGACATGTTTGGCTTTACAGCTTAAAGACCAAACATAGCTTTTTCTTGACCTTACTTCATTCATTTTTAATATACTCTCTAATATGGTAAATATATATGCTTTAATATACATTTTTGCTATGCATACCCTTTGAGGTCAGTCTAGTTTTCATCAATCACTTCACACTCAGGTTGCATCAGTCCTCGAAGACAGAAACAAGACGCTAAAGAAGTCTCCAGGTAGATGCTGCTACTTGGCTCCTGGCACCAGAAGCTATCACAGTCATTATTAAGGCTGTAAGAAAAAATGTGTATTGTATGATCTATTTGTAGTACAGTTTGTGAGGCAAAATGTGATGCAGTAGAGGCAACATATGTTTAACAATGGAGCAAATGAGCAGTGGTCATCTCATTGTTTTCTTTTTCTTTTCTTTTCTTTTTTATTTCAATGTATGTTTATTTGATGTTTGAATACATAACCAGCAGTGTATGGCTATCAAATTATAACTAGATGAGCTTAAATATATGCAGAAAGTTAACTGAATTAACGAGCATATTTATAATCATGCAGGTGAGTCATTTAATTAGTTGACCAAATATCAAATATGTGAGTATAATTATTTTCCATTTAAACTGGCCCTGGGGACACCATTCTCCTTGTTAGCAAAACAAGTGGAATTTCTTTCTTTTTATTCTTTTTTTAAAGATATTTTGGAGGAAAGCTTTAAAGTTGACAGGAAAGGGGGAATAGAGGGGTGATATCATGCAGCAGAGGTCCACAGGTAAGACTCGGACCCCAGGCTGCTCTGGTGAGGACACGTGGGACAGGCAGCCTTCCAGTTGAGCTACCAGGGCACATCACCCCTACCTTTGGTAATTTGACCCCTTTCCATCCCACCTCAGGTGACTAATTGGCTCCCAGCAATCTGGGTCAGCCATCCTATGTGGACACAGTGTTATAACCAATGAATGATGAAGAATTATTACATTTAGGTGGAGCATTTCTATTTTAACCAGTGCAGTCTTTATGGCACTAAACTCACAGACCAATTGTATTTGTTGTAAGTCACCTCACGTGGTGCCTCTTAGCTAGTCAGATCGGTGTATTACCAAAAGCATGGGAATTTAAAAGATGAAACAAAACTGACAGTGAAAAAGAGGTTTTAGATTCAGACCTGGCATTAAATGTTTCTCGACATGCGTCTTGAGTGATCACTTGAGATTGGATCTCACTTCCCTGCTCTGTAGGTTAATAGAAACCTACATTACTGAGAAAAACAGAGAAAACATTCACACAGAGAAAGAAACATCTTCATTTACAAGGGGGCAGCTTTGGCAGCTGTGGCTCAGGGGTAGAGCCAATGTCTTATTATCAGAGGGTCTCTGGCTCGATTACCCTAGTCTGCAAATTGAAGTGTCCTTGGACAAAATACTGGACCCCAAATTGCTCCCGATGTGTTGGTCGGCGCTTTGTTTGGCAGCCACTGCCATCAGTGTATGGACAAAAAAACATCTGCTAAATGCCCTAAATGTAAATGTACATTTGCCGAATGAATGTACACAATCTGTCAGGGAGTCTGGAATATTGCCCACTTCTTGCAAAAATGGTCAAGTAGATCACAACAGCAATTAATCTCATAAAGATAAGAAAAGGTCTGACAGCACACACCCCAGAGAGAGGAGAGAGAGACATTGTCTTTGTCATTCACAATCAAATATGTACGTAGTTCCATGTTTCATATAACCTATCCATATCATTAATGTAAAAATACTAATGATATTAAAAAATGTAATTTTTCTTATTAAGATAATGGTTGTTCGTAATGTATTAATGACACGTCCCTCAAAACCTGGAGGTAAATATTGGCCAATGCTGTCTTCCAGCTGTGATATACATTGATGCTAAAGCATTAGACACCCAGATGATATACAGGGGTTGAATTAATTTTCGGAGTTATCCTCAATACTATCGGAATAATGATTGCCTTTTTTTTTATATTGTAGCAAAATATTCCTTCAACCTTAGCTGACTGAGTGAACACGACTTGAGATGCCAGAGTCCTAGGAAAAGGAATCTAAAACATCTTTTGATTGTGCGGTGGCGTGTGTGCGTGTGCCTTTGTGGAGGTGCAGCCCCTCATTTATGGGGCTCTTTTGGTTTGTGCTTGACAGCTAAACACAAGCCCTTCTGCCAAACAAATAAGAGCTGTGTTGGGGAGAGGGGCGGCCCCGGCCCAAACTGCAGAGCTGGGCACTCGTTGACAGCTGCTTTCATCTTGTTATTATTCCTCCTTCACACTCAAGGATTTTTGGGCTTCCTAAAGTATTTCTCTCACTCTGTCCTTCCTCTCCCTCCTTCTATCCCCCCACTCTTTCTCTCTTTCTGTCACCGGGCTCTGATTGGCTGTTATGACAGAGCCGTCGCCGGGCTGTCAGCCTCTTCTAAAGCTCAGTTTAATTACTCCTTTTCACCAACATGACACGTTCATGCACAGATGCATGCAAACTCGCACACACGCGAGGGGAAAGTCACAAACACACACGCAGACACACAAACCGATGTGCCCAGCTGCACGTCGCGCCATCCTGGCAGTAATGAAAAAAAAGCCTCGGTGATTGAACTCTCCGTCAGCCACTCTACCTGACAAAGCAGACCCCCAGATGTTCCTCAGCAAAGCTTTGAAAACACCATGTAGATTTGAGAGGGGCCGGCCGCCGCTGGGTTTGATGGGCACGGATCGATCATGCACCCTGCTGTGCCGGGCTCTGAATAGCCAATTAAAGCCATTGAGACGGAGATGAAAATGGGGGGGTGATGTGAAGGAGTGGGTGTTTGATTAAAGGAGGATGATGAGAGAGAGAGAGAGAGAGAGAGAGAGAGAGAGAGAGAGAGAGAGAGAGAGAGAGAGAGAAGGAGGAAAGATGCAGCAGCGGTTGCCATAGTCGGTAAATGTTTAATATTCTGCGTCATAAACTTCACAATGATCATTCTTTCTGCTCTCCCTCCTCATCATTCCTCCAGATAAAGATTCCCTGACGGATACGTTCAGCTATGCTTCCATAAACAGAAGACAGCAGTGCACTGGGTTGAGACCTTGACTGATGAAGGGAAGCTAAGACAGATGTACAGATTTGCTCGAAATGGAGGGGAAAACAATGAGAAAGCCTTGTGGCGTGTGAATGCCAAGCTGTCTGGAATGGGTTTCACGTCGTCCTCAATTTTTCCTTCTCCTTCTTGTCCCTCCCCGCTCTGTCTGCCACCCCTCTTTCTCTCATTTCCTTTTTCTCACCCCCTTCACTACGTCTCCTTCCTCTCCGTATCCCCTAAGCATGTCCTTATGTCTCCCTCAATTTTCAGTTTTCTCCTGGATGTGGCCGTCATCTTCCATCCTTGTCTCTTCGCTTTCCTATACTACTTTCATCCATGTTCTCCTAATTTACACCACTTCTCTTATCTTTTTCTCTATACCTTCTCTATCCATGTCATTTATCTTTCTACCACTTTGTTACCCTTTATCCGTCATTCCTCATCCAATTTTTCCTCCTCTCCTCTTTCCTCTTTACCTTTCCTTCCTACCTCTTCTCAACTTCTCCCTTCTCTCATCCCGTGCCAGGTACCCTGCCCTATGACATCAAGATAGTAATTGCCGGAAACCATGAGTTGACCTTTGACCAGGAGTTTATGGCTGACCTGATCAAACAGGACTTCTACTACTTTCCCTCTGCCTCCAAGCTAAAGCCAGAGAATTATGAGAATGTCCAGTCACTGCTCACCAACTGCATCTACCTGCAAGACTCTGAGGTCACTGTGCGAGGCTTCAGGATCTACGGCTCCCCCTGGTGAGTAACCCCTACCCATGCACGGTGCACAAGCGTGAACACTTAGCTCAGGTATTGGAAAACTACTTAGCTGAGGTTTAGTTTTCATGTGATATTTTTTGGCGCCGGGTTCTGTAAAATTAACAGATCCTTTAATTTTTCAATCTAGCACCAAGCGCAGCAATTTCTAAAAGTGTGAAAAACATCATTATAGATGACAGCTTTGAAACTTTTTTTTCTTTTTCAATAATTTGCACTGATGGCTTACCCTGCTACCGAGGAACTGACATTGCTGTCTGGAGTGCTTGCTTGCTGTTGCTCAGAAAAAGGGATCTCCTTGTTGTTTTTCCTGTGTGTGTGCAGTAGAGGACATTTACTACATGTGACAACAACTAAAGTCCTCAAAAGAAGCTTTCCACTTACACGTACCTATTGTCTCTTGTAGCACTGCGCCATTTGATCTGAATCATTTAATGGCTATTGCATCAACAGATATGCCACACTGACAGATGTGCTTTAACCTAGGGGAAATATGAAAATGTATCATTCTGATTTGTCGTCACATGCATGTTATTTTATATAATATGATGTATAAATTTGGCAAAATGTGTGAGCTAGTTCAGTCAGTCAACTTGTGTCTGTTGCTTCACATAAATGGCATAGTCAAGGTAGGAAGGCTGTTCTTGTCACACCTTTAAGGGCGAGTGATGATGTCATCATTACAGTAGTAATCCATTATTGGCTTACTGAACAAACATCAAAATGAAAAGTAATTTTTGTCCACTTATGTTGGGGATGTTTGGGCACCTTAAGAGTGAAACAGGGTTTCATTGTTTCTAAAGGTTTTAAGACCTTCAGTTTTTCAATTTTGTGTTTATATTTAGCATATTTTTAAATTCATTTCTGTTTAGTCAAACACCAGCTTGGCAAATTTTGAAGCTCATCAGTATTCCACCATAATAAAAAAAAAAAACTATACACATTAGGGAATGAGGAGGAGGAGTGGGGTTTGACGACTCATTTTCGCCCTGGGCTCTGTAGCAGGTTCTGGCCATGACTTGGTGCTAAAGTTAAAATGTTGGTATCGTGACAACACTCTCCTACTGTTCTCCCTTCAGCTTCATCTGTGCATCATTGAATCAGTGTAATGAATCATTTATCAGTTTCTTTATTTAGCTTTGACTTGCGTCGCTTTCTATTTTTCTACCTCAACTCCTTGTGAACTTGCTGCTTCTTTTCTGTGTGTGCGCGTGCCATGAGCAAGTGTGTAAGTGCTTAGGTGGTAGTCTATGATATGATTTTTGTGTGTGAGTGTGTATTTTAGTGACACTCATTCCCAAGGGCAGTGTTTGAGGTTGTATGCGTGTGTATGTGTGTATGTGTGTGTGTGTGTGTGTGTGTGTGTGTGTGTGTGTGTGTGTGTGTGTGTGTGTGTGTGTGTGTGTGTGTGTGTGTGTGTGTGTGCCCCTAGTGCTGGGTAATTGGTTTGCTGTGATAGTGGGGTCCCACGAGTTTATTGCTCAGGCCACTGCAGAGCGCTGTCTGAGGTAGACCGAGAGGAACATGAAGATGGGGAAAAAAAGAAGAATGAGGCGACGAAGTGAGGGAGGGGAAAAGTGAGAGAGCACATGGAGGGCAGGAGGCAAAGGAGATATAGCGGAAAGAAGGAAGAGGGGGTGACGGATGGAGAGAGCGGACAGAGAAAGGGATGGATGGAGATTAGGGAGGAGATGATTTTTATTCATTTTCACCAATTGGCCCTGGCTGGTGTAATGGGCACATGAGGTGATGACTGTGTGTGTGTGTGTGCGTGTGTGTGTGTGTGTGTGTGCATGTGTGTGTGTAAAGATATCTTTGTCTGAATGTGTGAGTGTATGTGTCCACTGTGGGTTTGTGAACACCGGTGTGCACTCTCACTTGCCTTGGACTGCTTGCTCGCGCACGTGTGTTTGTTTGCGAGCCTCGGGGTGTGTTCCTGCAGCACAGAGGGACTCCAGCTGGAGGCTCCGTGTGCCCCAACCCTCCCCTGCACTGTCTGCTCCCCTCTTCCCTCCTTCCTTTCACCTCCTGTCTATCCTTCTCTGCTTCCTTCCATTCATCCATCATTCCCAACCTTCTCCCTCCATGCTCTCCATCTATCTCTCCCCATTTTGCAACCATCTTCTTTACCACCAACTACTTTATACTTTCCCTCCTCCATCTAACCCCTTCATCCTCATCTGCGCCCTCTTGTTCACCCCTGCCCCTCACTTCCCCCGATCATTTGATAGGCTCTGTATATAGATGGATACACACACACACACACACACACACACACACAAACACACAAACACACACACTCACACACACACACACACACACACACACACACACACACACACACACACACACACACACACACACACACACACACACACACACACACACACACACACAGCAGCGACCTCCTCCACATGCTCCACTCTGGCAGAAGTAGTGGGATGGTGCCTGTTCCAGTCCCTCCATCGTCATGGCAATGCCAGGCTGGCGCTGCTTCATGGCCCATGGATTACCACCCCCGCCCCACCACAATCACCTCCACCACCCTGAGGTGCTACCCGGCTGTCTGACTGTCTGACCGCCTGATTATCTGAGTACTTAACAGTCTGTCTGTGTGTCTGGAGTCTGACCCTAACATGAAATGTATTCAGTGCAGACACAATAATCCTCAATACTCAAACAGTGCCACTTTAAAGCAACCCGTCCTGTTTTGATAAGCAATACAATATTTATTTTTTTAGACCTTAGCCCCAGTAAACAGATGAAAACTTAAGGAAGCTAGTCAAGTCATTGCAGAATTGCAGATATTAACTCCAGATCGAATCTGTTAATTGATCCCTAAAACCAAAGATTCAATAAAATTTGTAATCTACTTTTGTTGCTTGAGAATATATCTATTTCTCTCTCTCTCTCTCTCTCTCTCTCTCTCTCTCTCTCTCCTCTCTCACACACACACACACACACACACACACACAGAAAGAGAGCGAGTCATCAAAGAATATATATATATATATATATATATATATATATATATATATATACACAGACAATGGCATTTAGAGAGAAGAGTGCATACCTCCACCAAGATCCACCGGCCCCCTAAAATTCAGTCAAGCCTGATCCAATATCAAAGATGATAGCCCTGTATCACTCTCAGTTCTAAACCAATGGTTTGATATTGGATTAGGCTGATTGAATTAAATGGGACTGCTGGGCCTTGGTGAAGGTATGTGCTCAACTGAGGGCAATTTTAGTTCCTAATGACTTTGGTGATTCCATGACTTTTAGTCTAGTGCTACCATGAGACTGTTGTCTAAGACAGAGATGGTAGATGTGAGGGCAGAAGGTTAGACCTAGTCTAGACTTGAGAAGGGGGCTAAAAAACATATGTTGGAACTAACATCTGAGCACCTCAGAGTGAAACAGCGATGAGTGAGACCACAAGACTGCCATATGGAATGGATTGCCATCAAATCTGGCACACACATCCATGTTTCTCACAGTTTCAAAAAAAGTAATTTGTCCAAAACTAATAACATTCCCATCAACTTTAGCTCTATATTGTATTTAGTGCTGAGTATGCCAGCAAGCCCAACTTGAATGGTGAGCAATGTAAACACTATACCTGCTATATATCAGCATGTTATTGTAATTATGAGCATGTTAGCAAGCTGATGTGAGCAGCGCTGCGCCCACGTGCAGCCCCACAGAGCCATTAGAATGACTGCTGACCATATACAGTGTAGTTACAGATGTTACAAAGACAGACGCCAGCTAGCAGAGGGGACATTAACGAAACAATATGTTTAGTTTTATATGTTATGGAATTGACAGTAATTAACTAAACCTGAATTTCCAAAAGCAGCTGTTAGCACTGCGGTCACTCCAGGTCAGCTCACCCAAAATCTAGAACTTTTCCAAGATCATGTTATGGAATTTTTCAAAAAGATTAATGTTGAAAATTCATGAGATGCTGCAAAATCCTATAGGTGTATCCAAATACCTTTTAAGTTATACAGTTTTGTTTGGCGTTGAAAATCGAAGAGATCCTAAGGAAATGTGGCAATATTCATTTATGGAAATAGTTGCTGCTGAATGGTTACAGTAATCTAATCAATAACAGGGAGTAATTTTTCTTTTTACCAGGATGAAGAATCTGTCATTCCCATGTATATCTCCACTAGTTATCACTTTCTTGTAACCACATCTTGCCTCTGTGTAGTTTGAGTGTGAATTGAAAAAAAGGAGAAATGAAAGATTGGTCATGGTGAAGAATCGAGAAAGAAGAGGGGAGGATGAAGGTCATTGAAAGAGAACAAAAACAGGAAAGCAATGAAACAGCAAGGCAAAAGGGTAGAGAGAAAGGAGGGATCAATAAGAAGTAAGGGTGGTTGGAGGTAGAGTAGAGAAGGATGATGGGAGGAGTTTATCTTTCTATCTTTCCTCTCCTCTCCTCCTCCTTGTGTTCTTATTCGCTCTCAGTTTCTTCCTCTGTCTGTCGCCTCTTCTCATCCTGTTGTCTTCCGGTCTCTTCTTCCTCCTCCATCCCTCCATCCATCTGGCTTCACGAGCCATTTACTTGTTCGCTCTGCCATCCCTCATTCCTACTTTATCCTCCTCCATTTCTCTCTCGCTCACTCTCTCAGTCTGATGCTGTGTTCTTCTCAGTGGGCCCCTTTAGTCCATCCCACGCCTGGATCGCTCTCACACACATTTGCTAACTCACACACGCAGATACACCCAAATACACCACATATCCCCATCCAAACCCCTCACCGCCCCAACCTTAATTAGATCCTGCTTGCTCCATCCTCCCTGAGCACTCCAAATTTGTCTCTGCATGAATCGGCGGAGCAGAGGGATGGCATGGGGGCGCTGCTCCACTCCCTCCTCCTGACGCTAATGTGGGTTTAAAAGTCGTTTGTCATAGGCGTGTGGCACGGCCACTCTCTGTCTGAGATTAGGATGTACGATCAGTATTAACCACAGAGAGAACCGTGTTTGAGAGCAGAAAAAGAGGGGACAGAATTATTGAAGGTGGGTTAACGTGTGTGTATGATGGCTGAAGAGTAAATGTGACTTGTGGGAGCTGATACATTCTGACTTCTTCGTCAGCATTTGACAGTGAAGACCCATCCAGCCCAACTGCTTCTTCTGTGTATGTAGTTGTACAGGAGATGAAAATATCAGTGTCCGGTGGTTGAATAAACAAATTATTATCAGCGTTCTGGATAATGTAATATTGTGTCACTTATAAGACCCTGCATTTTTTTCTCTCATGGCACAAGTGCTTCATCCCAGCGCTCTCCGGGTCCCTGCAAGCGATTTCCACCGGAAATAAAAATGAACATGAGGTTGAAAAGCTGGATACTTCAGGGGCAGTTAATTAATTAATTAATGTGCAAAATGTCAAAGGTGAAGTAGATTTTCCAGTGCCAGAAAAACAAGCGACGGCTCAACAAGTCCTGCAGCCAAGGCCCGCAGAACTGCAGAAAAGCGTGTTTGTTGGTGTTGACATGTAGGATATAAATGGCTAGTTAAAACACATGTGCGGTAGTTGAATTATATGGCTGGAATTCTGTGACAACAGCCAAACTGGCCATTAAAAAACAAAACAGGGATAAAACGAATGTATTGCTCTGGTGAGGTTCATGTTTGCACTAGCTTTTTACAGACGAACAACACAATCACTAACAGACTAACAACTCATTGATTCGACAGTTTCACTATTGTCATCCTATCATCATCAGCGCATTATCAGTCCCCACAAATGAATCAATTCTGAATGAGCTCACCTATTATTACCATTCTTTGATTTTTTTTATTTTTTTATTCAGGATTTTGAGGCTATAGGCTACACTAGATTTCACTAGATGTACAGTTTCTGCCTTTACCCAACTATACATGCTACTTTTTAGAAGTGTAATACACCGGTGAGTCTGATGCAACATTAGTGCTGGTGAAGACAAATAAAAGCTGCCATACTCTTATCCCCACTGTACGCACGTAATTTAGAGAGAAAACATTAATTAAGTGTATGGGTGTGCAGAAGCTTTGATTTATTTGCTAAAAACAAATACAGTCCAGCAAGTCAGAATCTTCTCCAAAAATAACAATGAACAACAGGAGCTAAGCTGAGCGACGCATGAAAAATGTTTTGTGGCTATATTTAGGCTGCAATTTTTATAGGATGTCAACTTCCTCCACAATTCCTCCCCATGAGCCTTAAGACTTATTTCCCTTAAACCACCAAGAAATAATGATGCCAGCGGCATTAGAGACAGTTGTTCCTGGTGTATTACCCATTGGTTCAGTTCATTCAGGGTGTAAAGTGCGACGGCATCGTCTGCTGCAGATTCTTCTACTTGCGAAATTTTAGGGTTCAGTTCAAAAAAGGACTGTAAATAACAAGTTCAGATAGATTTTTTTTTTTTTTGCACAAATGGGACATGCAGACAAGAGCATTCCAGCATTTGCTAACCATTTTATAAGCTCAGAATTAAAAGGTATTATCTGTCCTTTCATGTATTTATTAGAATCAAGCGCCCTCTTCGTATTACTGGACTGAATGATTCTTTAAAAAAACTAAACTTTTGAAATAAGAAATTCACGCAGAAAGTACATAATAGTTTCACCAGCTGGTATCACAGATCTTGGATGCTCAGTATCTCGGAGCTACTCTCTACTCATAATTTAGCAACTAAGATGCTCGGCAGCAGAAACCAGTCTGGCAACCTCGGCAGATTACATCTGAGTCATTATTAATAATGAGCTGTATGGCCGGGACACACAGCTTTGCACATTTATGGATCAGCTCCTCTCCGAGCACAAACACAGCCATGGGTACGCGCCTCTCACTGCGTGCAATTTTGTAATCAGCAGCCAATTAAGGAGAAACTTGTATCTAAAAGGAAGAGGAGTGAAAACATCTTCTTCTCTGACACAAGTGATTCTTTTTTTCTTTAGATATACCGCATGTATAACATTAAAATTGAAGGCACTGCTGTACAAGATCCGGTCACACTTGACACGTTTGTTCATCTTTAAGATGGTGAAAAATGTATTTGCATTCAGGGACAGATTAACTTGCCATTAACCTCGATTGCACGTGGAATATTTCTTATTTGCGTAGACAATAAATAACTGATTTTTCATCAACAGAAAATTTGAAGCAGCAACAACTTTGATAAACAAGGAATCATCAAGGTCATTTTCAGGAACAAATAATAAAGTTGTTGGTTCTAGCTTGCCATGTTTTCTAGACAGAAAACTTGATGCGATTGGCATTTTTCCCAATTTTCTGACAATTTATACTTCATCAATTTTCATGAAAAACAGTTGTCAGATGTTGACAGTGTGATTTTGTCACATTACAGTATATGATGGAATAATACTGCTCTTGAAAAAATGAAGCAATTTGATAAAATATAAGATAACAACCCATAATTTTAACTTAAATAACTGAAGTTCCAATCCCTTCAGGCCCCAAAATGGAGAGAGGTTTTTTATAGGTATCCTCAATACAGTACATGCTCTCTTTTTATGACACTGCCATGCATATATAAAACCAGTGTTGAGTGTATGAGGGGCCTTTCCTCACCAATCACTGTATTAAAAACACAACTTCATAACTTTTTATTTTTATTCACAAATTTTAAAGGGTCATATTTTATAGAAAAAAATATATTCTGGCTTTCCCTCTGCAGTCGTTAACATGTCCAGACCTTCAGAGGTAGCCCCGATCCTGTATTTCCTGTCATCAAACTGGTCTGAGGATGAGGCTTGAGACCCCTTTAGGTCCAGGGCCTTGGTTGTTTTGACTGAAATCAGCCGTAATTTGTGGGATTGTGTTGCTTCATGTACCAGCGCCAGGCACCATAAAGGCAGTAGTTTATTATACTCAGCGGTAACATTTTAACAACATGTCCTCTTTTCTGAACAACTGAATAGTTTGATTTCCAAAACAACGTGACTGTTGCAGCAAACCAGTTTCAAGTGCAGGCTACTAGACCTTAGGCTACTAGATGTTAGTCATACACTTACACACATACAGTTGCTAGTTACGTTTAAGCAAGGAAACTTGGTTAGTTTTAGAAAAACATTACAGTTTGGGTTAAAATCCCTGCTGCTTATATAACTTAAGCTACATGTGTTGCTATGTTGGTTAACCTTATGTAATGCACACGACACAACTTCACTGCATTGGTAAGAGAAAAGACATCATTGTCGACACGGACGGTGGTCTCCTGAATGTGTCCTGTCTATTAACCCGACCATCAGTAGCTCCCTTTCTAGAAGAATTATTACAGCTGCTAAAGGTTGCTGCCAAACAGGAAATGTCAATGTGGGTCATGATAAGCTTCTTTCATTGTGGACCTACAGGTGTATAGTCGTTTTTTTTCAGATGAGGGTGGCCTGCTCTGATATTTGCAGTGGCAATCATGGCAATTGATGATGTTTTTCATGCTGGTTCCTTTTTTGGCATTCTGGCTGTTTTGCTGGACTAGGGTCATTCAAATCTATGATGATGTGGCTGGATTTTTTTCATGCAGTGCTCAAATTGGTCTTAGCCTGAGTTAGACTACATGTATATGTGGCAGGATGACATATGTAGAATTGAGACAAAACGAAATACTGTTTGTGTGTTGATGGAAATGAAGGAACAATGGCACAGAGGAATATATTGCAGTCTTTAATACACAACACTTGTCAGCAGGATGCATCCATTGTTGGTTTCAGTAAACCAAACCTCCGACCTTATAGTTTGAAAATGTAGCCTATTTTCCAGGTGACAGCAGCCATGTAAAACCTTGACAAGAGACTATTTGGCTCGAGGGTCTCTGACAGATGCTTCAAATAATTGAATTTTAGGGGGCAGCCCTAATAACTTTGAAACTAATATGGTTAGAGACTTGATTCCAAATCCTAAGGGGATGTTTTTGGAGGGTTGTGATGCAAGGGAGAAGTGCTCATTGGTTGAGAGTTGTTTTCAAGTACTTTCTGTGTTTTTGCTGTTAAACTCAGCAGGACGGTCGAGTCAGAGGAAGATAGAAACAGAAAGAGAGGACAGGCGGGGGGCAGATGAGGAGAGGGATGGAAGATGTGCACTGGTAATTAAGGGGTTAAATCTCTTTAAATGTTTATGATGACGATCTCTGAAGAACGTAAGACAGGCAGGATAGATGGACGGCGTGTTCACAGACCCAGACAAACAGACGGGGATGAGAGAGACAAAGTAGTCTGTTTGTTGATGGGGGATTTGCATGGAGTGACAGGGGAGAGAAAGCGAAAGGCCCTTTTTTCGTCTTTAAATGAAAACGGGAGAAATGTATCGCTCCCCACTGCTCCGCATGGAATAATTAAGGACGGAGATGCAAAAGACTCCTTAATTAGATTTTTTAATTATTGAGGATTCACTTCTCCTTCTATAGTGGCCCAATTAAGAAAGCTCATCAAAAACTAAAGAGATGAAGAGAGGCCTCCTCCTCTTCCCTGTCCACCCCCCCCCCCACCCCCCCACCCCCCCGCCTCGTCTTCCTCCATCTCCTCTTCCTCAACTCTCTCATTTGACAGAAATGGACTACCTGCGATCTGTTTGATGGCTTGTCCCCGTTGTTGAGCGAGGAATTGAAGGGACTCTCACTGACTTTAATTAACTTGCTTGTTTTCACGGCCTCACTGAAAGTAAAGACGAGAGGCGGGGAGAGTGGAGGGGGTGGAAAAGGAGAGGTAGAATGCAGCACTGGTGTGTAAAGCTTTTTCTTTAAAGATAATGAGTCTAATGATGGTGGAGATGGCATGAAGGTAATTTGACCTTTTTTTTCTCTTCCCTGAGTTGCCGGAGTTTTCTTTGTTCTCCCTCTGATGAGGAAACACTTCAGAGACAGAGACGTTTGAGTGATGTGAAGTTTGAGTTTGAGGAGAAAAAGAATGAGTGAGTGGACAAATCCAACTTTCTAAAGGACTTTACCAGGGCTGTTGCATGTTTTACCCCATTAACTACAAATTGTGTTGAGTTTACGTTACTGCCGACCATTTTAGAAAGAATCCCATTTGTTTAAGACTGATTTTCTTCCTTCCAGGCAGCCATTGGTTTCACTTCAGTTCAGGATGCAATGAAAATCAAATGACAAAAACTTAAAGGAAGATAGCTAATCCATCAGAGTCAGCATTTAGTGGCACTTGTTTTGCGCCGCCATCATGTGGTAATGTGGTTGGAGGGGCCATTTGGAAAAAACAGTTCCTGTTGGTGTGTTCAATGACAGTCTGACTTCCTCGTGTGAGAAATGGCTGCAAAAAAAGCAGTCTGGGTGCGTATAATTCTAATATAAGCATCAGGAGATTTATAACAATAACAATGGTAAATGGACTACTGACCACTCAAAGCGCCTTACACCACTTGTCACATTCACCCACCCACACACACTTACACACACACTGCTGATAGCAGAGACTTTCATGCGAGGTGCCAGCTTGCCCATCAGGAGGAGTTTGTGGTTCAGCATCTTGCTCAAGGATACTTTGGCATGTAGCTGGGTGAGCCAGGGATTTGAGCCAGCAACCCTCCGATTACCAGATTACCCATTCTGCCTCTTGATCTACAGCTGCCCAGCGGTATCACATGGCATTACATTTCAAGGTCCCTGTTATGTGACAGTTGATCTTGTTCTTGGAGGGTAAGGAGCTTCGGGACCTTGTTTGCATTTTCGGGGTGCTGTTTTTCTTCTTTGAATCTACTCCTAACTGCTTATTCCACACGTAACATGTTATTAACGCGGTCCAACACCTGTACCGTACTGTTTGCATGCCAGCTCACCCTTTTTACACAGATGTTGCTACTGCCCTGTTACTATCTCTGTTGCTGTTTAAGAGGCTGAATGACAGTGCGAGGCAAAATAACAGTGCAACATCCTTGCCTTTAACAGGCTGTGTGAAAGAGATACCGTCAGAATGATGCAGTTTTTCATCTAGTGCTCAAATCAAACAACAGCAATAGCCACATGTTCAAATTCTTACATAGAAATATCTTGAGAAGGGATCTCCCTGGCCATGGTCTTACTGTCTGGGAGTCGAGGAGGTAGTGGTGGAAGGTTGCGCTTCATCAAGTGTACAAGTAAGCTAGCTGTGACAGAGCTTTCTTTTGCATGAGTTGTCCAGCTGTCAGTGGTCAGGGCTAGCTTTTTTCTGCCATGACTAGCTTGACTTTGAGCTCAACCTTGTCCTCATTGTATTTAGTCACAGTAGCTTGTGATGGCATAATGTTGATGTCTCAAGAAACTAGCTCTAACTAGCCTATCTGTCCGGATGATTGGGCTGCCAAGTGGCCACTCACTGACCTGGCATATCTGTAACAAGAATGTTCTCTAGGTTTAACCATCTCTATGATAATTGTGTTACCTCAACCAAGTGAACTGAAACATCGTTATTGGTTTAAAAAACATAGCAGTTTTTCCAGTTTGATTTCAATTGTCCACTGAAATGAACTGAAACCAACATCTTCCTGTGAAGAAGAAAATCAATCTAAAAACATGTGCTTTGCTTTTGAATGCTGTCGGTAGTAATGTCATGTACGCACGGTTTGTAGTCAATGGGCTATAACATGCAGCAGCACCGGTGTGCTGCTTCAAAGATGTAAAACGTCAGGAGGATGTACAGTTGGGAGTTCATGCTTTTTTCTGGGCCTCCTCACCAGAGCCAATACTAAATTAACATCCGATTCACTCTGAGACTCTCAATCCCTCCTGTGGGCCTGTCCTCTCCTCTCTCTCTTCCTCTCCTATACCCTTTCATTCCTCCATCTCCCATCTACATCCCTGTAGCCCTTACATTCCCACAGGACCCAAATAAAGTAGCCTACGAACACTGAACATTAATAAAAGGGTACTTAAGGGGGTTGGTTGAGGAAGGAAGAAAAAAGAATTGGCCTACTTTAACACTTGTCACTTTCCCACCCTCTCATCCCCCCGGTCCCCACTTTTTTTTCCTCCCTACTCATCTCCAATTTCAGTAAGTGCTGCTAGTCTGCAGCCCTGTAGCTGAATAAACAGTTATGAAGGGAGGAAGAGCAGACAAGAGGACATTTACTGTGTCATTTCCCTGGAGGGATTTCTCTTTAAATTACCTGTTAAATGGCCTCCAGGGGCAGGACTTCAACATGTGTGGATGTGTGTGCGTCTGTGTCTGTGTGTGTGTGTGTGTCAGCATTTCTGCGTGCATGTGTATTATGGCAGGCTACAGGGCATTTTCCTCCATTTCACACATGCCTTCCTTCCCCAAGGCATGTGGCATTGTCGAGAAAAAAAAAAAAAAAAAAAAAAAACGGAATTAAAGTGATTCTGTCCTTATGTTCCTCCTCGCCTCAGTCTCTCTCTCTCTGCCTGTCTCTACACACCCTACACTAACTCACACACACCGGCACAGACACACACACACACACGCGCCCTACCTCTACTTCTCTCCATCGTGCCAGTTCATCAGCGAGTGGTTATGTTTGGTGTTTGACCACAGAGCCGGGGGAGTCAGGATGCCATGAACGCTGCAAATAGTGTCCACGCTTGGAAGTCATGTCTGCTCAGTTTCTGTCTTTCTCCCCACACACTTGAAAACCAGCAAGTGAAATGTATTCTGCTTCCTCTAAATACAGCTCCATTTTATTGTGGCAGTTTTTGCACATACAAATGCGTTCACTGTGAAACAAGGCAGATTAACTCAGATTGATCCACTTGCATTACAATGAGCCTTTCAAGCTAGATAAACATGTTAATGTAGCAAAATTACTCACTGATTTTTTTTTGTAGAGAATCCTGACAATCACATCTCTGCACACTTTGACAATGTCAGAACTATTTAATCAGAATTCTAGGTGTTACTTTGTGGTGAATTGCTGCAAATGTCTCTTTTGTACTGTATACAGGTTATTGTATAAATGTTGATTTGAGTCCCTTGTTTACCAGGATGCCTATTGCTTAAAGCCTGGCTCGTTGATAAAATTTCGCTCTGGTATTCGTGGTGACGCTGGTGTTACTGATTGCAAGAAAAGATGCTCACTGTCTATAGAGCGCTGTGTGAAATTGCAGCTAATAAAAAGTGATTCAAAACTGATCTGAAATTGGAATTAGGCTAGCAGCAGGAAATGCAAAGTGTTCAGTGAGTTTAGCACTTACCAGTACGGTTCATCTAAAATGAGTCTACAAAACCTGACAAAAGTCATTTTCTGCATTTGTTGACAGCGTATCAGTTTGAAATATGTCAGGGAGTAGTTTCATACTGTCTGTGGGAGTAATGGAACAAGGGAACATTTTTTGGAATGTATATGAGTCAAACCCTTATGTAAAAACATAATTATGTCAAAAGAGGCACTTTTAAGATTTACTGTATTCTCATTTTTGGGCCAAGCTCATTTTCAATGGGAGTGCATGGGGCACTTTTACGCTAGCATCAAAATGACTATTTTTAAAACACTAAGAAGGCTCAACACAACATGAAACTTTGCTCGTAGTATCACCAGGGTCTCTACACATAAGCACGAGCATTGAGAACATTGTTTGTGTACACAGAGTTTACTAAAAAGAGAGTTTCTGAACAACTCATCTTAGCAGTAGCTTGTTCCGCTCCCAGTCGTCATGGCAGCCAAGAAGTGTTACATGAAGGTGAATTAAGGTGGACTTTGCCCCACGTACTCCCATTGAAAAAGAGCTTGACCCGAAAATATGGTAAATCTTAGTGCCTCTTTTGTCATAATTATGCTTTTGCACAAAGGTTTGACTCATATACATTCACAAAAAAAGCCTAGGTTGCATTTTGGTGAGAGTTTCACATTAAGTGAAGAGCTGCAGGCAACAGGATGCACACCTGCAAGTTCTCAGTGAAGTTGCTAACTTCTTTTGTTGCATCAATGTTGTTAGGCTCTCCCTTGTCAGCATTGGGTTTAAATCGGACATATCACCAATAAACGCTTTTTCTTTATACTTCAACAACAAATCTTCCACCATCATCTGGACTCTCAACTTGCCTTGCTGTCACCTCATGAGTGAAATATATCTCTTGCCTTACGCTGTGACTCTCAGTTTGTAATGTGGTGTCTGCTGACCCATGAAGTTTAGGCATGTAATGTTATCGGCACACCATTAACACAGACTACTGTAGCAAGCTTAAGTGAGACTTGAGATTTGAAATCCCATCTCATTCAGCAGGTCATGTCACACATCCTTCCACCTTCCTAATGAGGTTCCTTTATTTACTGATAAACATTCTTCTTTTGACTTGATGGCTGAAAAGTAAAACATGTTTATATCTATATTTATATGTTATTGTCCATTAAAATTTCCACGCACTCTGCTGTAATAGCTTTGGTATCTCTAGTCTTGCACTTCAAGGTGAAGGTATGGTTGGCCAACTGTTGTTCAACTGTGATCGAGTTTTACACTTTCGGCCATACTTGAGTGCTGAGTAAAAAAAAACAAACAGCCATGATAGAAAGGGTCACCATAATCATTTAAATGTGGGGATAACTGTGCGCACTGTTGGAGTCTCTCCTTAAGGCATTTACATTTTTCACTTGGCCGCAGACAGGAGAGTGACAAATCCAGTGAGAACTGTAGTGGGCGTGATTTGTGTCAGTTAAATAAAGTTACAAAAATTGTCAAGAAAAGTGAGGGAGAAGGTTCAAAGCCTCCAGGTTGTCTGTGTAGCAGTTATGTGTTGTACTCTGGTAATGTGCACCACTGAAGGCTGATAGTAGCTGAAATTTAAGATTTTTGAGATAGCTCATTTTATCTTGTCATGTACTGTAGCCCTGTGTTTCTTATATGTAGATTCTTGAATTTCTAAGACACTTAGTAATCAGTTGATATTGCGACACAGATGTTTTTGATTACATAATTAGAGAAACTAAGCGACTCACAGAAAACTTGGGTAAAGTGTTCAAGTATAAAGGTCTTTAAGGTCTGCTTGGTTTTTAAAGTGCAAAACATTCTCAGTGGAACATCTGTTTGTGGGGCTGTGAAAGTAATTTGGTTTTATATGTATCATTAGCTGTTCAGAAATGTACTGACCATGAAACCTTTCACAAGTCCCTCAGAAGTGATGGTACTACACAGAAGAAGGCTACTGCAGGAGATTAAAAACATGGCCCACCTTGCACATAAAGTCCAGCAATCTAAGATCTTAGGGCGCACTTCCTCCCCAGTTTGGGGGGCAGTGAGTCTAAGTTAGGAGTGGTCTATGATATGAAGCAACATCCACTTTTAAGGCAGGTGGTAAATGGTTGCTGATCCAGTGGGTCTGTCTGCAACCCACCTGCCTCCTCTTTATGTTGGAAGTTCATATTTAGTTTAGTTCAGTTCAAGGGTAAACAAGGAACCCTTTTGGAATTGTGTTTGCATAGCAAAACTCAATATCACCACTGTTGCTATACTTGAATTTCACAGTTGTTTATATCTGTGGCTGCCAATGACCCAGTCCCATTCCCCCTTCTGTGACAGCAGTGCAATGAAAAAAAAATAATAATAATCTGTGATGATTTGCAAATATTTACAGCTCAGACTGCGTCTTCAATCACTTTTCCTTCTAACCCTTTGTTTGCCTTAATGCCTTATTTGGCATATTAGCTTGTCAGTTAAATGAGACAGCATAAACACACTTTCAATTTTAGCCAAGGATTAGTTACAGGGGTTTGACTTGAATTTCTTGAAAAAGTGCCAGTTATATTACCTAACACACCCAAGACTGTTAAAAACTCAAACCAAAACTCTTAAGTCTAGTTTGCCAACCTGCACCAGAACACCCTGTTGGTAACCGCAGCCATCTGCACAAACAAATGATTGAACTGAAATGAAGCATTTTCATTAATATCCCTTTGATGAAGGAATATGTTTCTTTTCTTCAACACACAAAAGAACACAATAGCATGGACCTTTGCTTGCAGTAATTTGACAGGTATTGGAGTTTTTGCTTGTTCATTTTTATCATGCCACTTCAAAATCACCACTAAAGACACCTAATTACAGTCTGTATCTTTCTAAAAATGTATATCCTTTCCAAACTGAAAGCTCACATGGTCTTGAGATAGATCCAACATATCCTCAGGCTGTATTGCATATTTGAGTCTGTTGAGACTGTGGTGCATTTTGTCTGTGTGTGTCCTCTATGACGGATTTCTCCCTGTTGATAGCTGAATGTCAGCGCTCTCGTGTTTCTGGTGTGGCTCTGCTGGAAATGTCTCAGAAGAACGTGTTGTTTCCATTCTGCCAGCTAATCACTTGTCCCAGCCAGTGTCTTTATTATTCAAGCTCTTAAAGTGTTTTTGGGGTGAATTTTTCCCTTAAATCTGATCAAAAAAATTCTTCAGATTGATATTTTTTCCAAGAACTCATTTGCATATGAAACAAAAGTAAAAAATGTACCCAAATGGCAAGAAGATGAATCATGTTGTTCAACCAAAATTATTGATTTTGTTAATTCTGACTTAACATAACATTTAATAAATCGTTGAGGTGCGTATATCCTTGCACAGGACTATTTGCACTGAAAACAAGAAACATTTAAAAGACAAAGGCTCAGCTCCCCATCCAGGATATTTTTTGCAGTGTGCAGTGTCCACAAGACAGGCTCCATCCCTCCCTCGAGGGCAGCTCAGTGCTCCATACCGCAGTGTGTCCCTTCTGCCATGCTGGCACCGGGTTTACAGTTCTTGCCACTTGCCCCCACCCCATCCTTGATGCAGGAGAGGGAGCTACCCTGCAACTGCTCCTTCCACCCCACTGCCCACCCAACCAGCCAGCCACCCACAACACCTCCTCCACTTGCCCTGAACAAGCCACCAGCTTCGGATGATCTTGCTAATCTCCACGATTCACATGTTGAAGAGCAAAGGACGCAAAAGAGGGAAGACGAGAGGAGAGGAGGGGGGGCCCCCCTCCCCTTTTTTTCCATTGTCTATCTGTTCCTTTCTTCTCCTCTCCCCCGCCCCTCGTTTCCTTCTCTCCACTGGAGAACTTTGAAATAATTTGCGTCTCGTGGGTTTTTTACACATTCTAATTTCCAACTAAATGGGACATCTGTTTGAGAAAACGAAGATTTGCCACGGTTGCCAAGGCAACTATCACTCTGAAAGGAAGGGGGGGCAGGTTGCATGAGGAAAGAAAAAAAAAGAAGTCCAACAGCTTTTATGGACAGAATTAGACTTTGGTGGAATATTATCCCTGCAAGACAACCAGCAGCGGGGCCTGTTCTTTCTTTTCTCTCTCTACCTCTCCACCCCTCTTCATGTCACCCTCTCTCACTCCTTCCACTTTCCCCACCTCCCACTGTCTGCCTGTCCCTCTGTTTTTCTAGCTGTAGCCCTCATATTCCCCTCCCCTCTCCATATTTCCCTTCCTCCCCTCTCCCTTATTTCCCTCTTTTTCTATCCTTCGTGCTGCAGCATCATCAAATATCAGTGTGAAATCTGCCTCCAATTAGAGGCCTGAACCCCCCTGTCCAACCCCCAGTGCCCACCCATGACAGCTTTTCTGCTGTCTGAAAAGTCTCATCCGCTGTGCTGAAGCCCACCTCACACTCCATGGTAATTGGTCATTATTTAGAGCAGGGAGGGACAAATGTGCTTCCCCCAGCGTTTCTAAATGAAAGTTAAACGGCCCTTCATTATGTCTGCAGTAACAATAAGGAATGATGATGGAGGAGGGGGGGTCTTGGCAGTTGTTTGAAATGTCATATGCTGCAGTCCAGACACAACAAAACAAGGTGAGGAAGAATTTCTTCCTCCTCCTTCCTGTGGCATTTAATGAAGATTTGTTTGAAGGCAGAAAGTTAGAGGTGAAGAGGTGCTGTATCTGTTTGTATTACATCGAAATCTGCTGAGTGCACAACCTGGGGGAAAAGCCAGGGGAAATAAATTAGGTTTAGAGAAAAGCTAGGAAACATAAATAGGGCTGTATTTGTTAACAGCAGTAGAGCACAAATTGTCATTATCACTGTCAATATTGTTAAAAAAAATCGATCCATGGCAGCAGCGGTGCTCTGGGAAACAATCCACTGGTCAGTATGCATCACACAAAATGTTCTGTGCCACTTTTTTTCGTTTGCAGTAAAAATTGAGCTCCTTTCCCTGCTCCCACACAAACCCCAGACAAGTGCTTGATTGGAATAGATGGGAAAGTGGCAACACCTGCAGCACAGATAATGCACAAACAATAATATTGTGAAAAAGATAGATTAGAAATGTTTTCTCTTTGTTAGAACATACACTTTGTCCATGTCACTTCATCCAATCAATATCCAGACTCAAATTTAAATTGGTTTTGTCTGATTTTCACACAGATCGCATATAAAGGCCAGTGTTACTCCAAAACAGTACACAGTGACTGTAATATGGAGCTCTGTAATAAATAATATTACTGTCTAAAACATATTAAAAATCTGCATCCCCCAGATAGCAAGAAATCTTCCTCAGGATCGACACCCCAGACAGCCATCATCCACCTGTAATGCACTTGAAGGCTGTAGGCTACAGGCTTATCTCTTGATAGTCATCAGTCAGTCAGTATTTTACATCACTGATCAGTTTTCAGTTGCTCTGTGACCCTGAGGCATTGGGGCAGTTAAAGACTGCTGTGACGTTTAGCCTTTTTAAGTTTGGTCAAATGAGCTGCGGTGTAAAATCTGTCAAACTCTGGTTATCAAACAGACTAAATAACTGGAGCGAGGCAACCTGAACAGGTAGGACATACATTTTGCTTTTGGTGTGGAAATAAAGCAAACCAACAATGACATATCATAGTGTGATTTAAACACTATTTTTAAAAGCCAAACTGCAGTTAAATCTGCTCAGCTGATGGAAAAGCAATCTCTCAATGTGCAATGTGTGGCATTTATTTAAACAAGATTTTTAGTATTTTAGAATGCACAAGTGCTGTTTGTTATCACTTATGACATTAAGAGTCACGACCAATAATGGGTTAACACATGAATTATATCTTGGTAAACTCTTTTGTTTTTATTCCAGGGAAGATGAATTAATGCATCAGATTCAGTAAAATGTGCATTACAGCTAGAACACTTTTTTGGCAACCGACAAGACATCCTCATTGCACTGAATGTGTCACGTTGGGGGTTTAAAGGGGAAAACTATGGAAAGGGAAGGTGGACCCAAACGCAGTTACACACGGGAGGCAATGATAAAGGGGAACAAAAGGCGAGCTTTAATTTAACAAAAGCCGAATGCAAAAAACCCAAGGCAGACAAAGCGGGGACAAGAAGCAAAGTAACAACCAAAACAGCAAGGTAAAGTAGCAACTTAAAGGCAAGACAAAGTACAAAGAAGAAAAAAAATAAATCAAAGTTCAAATCAAACATCAGAAAACAGAAATCAAAATCCAGTGGACACATACCATTCAGGAAGAGCATGGACAAGACACTGACAAGGCAAACAAAGACAATGACCAGACAGGGCATGAAGGGAACACAGAGACTAAATACACAGACACTAATGATGTGACAAGGAACAGGTGAGGAGAGAGGAGGGAGGATGTCAGGTGAGGTAACGAGGGGGAGGAGCATATGAGAGAACATGAAGGGAACAACACAACAGACAGAGGGAGCCAGAGGGGAGAACATAGGAGAAACTTAAAGGACATATGAGGGCATGGAAAATCAAAACATAAGATACAAGACATGGAAAATCAAAACATAGGACACAACAAGACAAGATATAAAAACATGAATCAAATACAAAAAAAAAACAAAAACCAGATACAAGGACAAACACAAACAGGAATCATGACAGAATGGGTTTAATTTCCATGAAATGGCGCTACTAGCTTTAAAATACATGTGGTTTGCGGATGCAGTCGCTAAATCTGTCCATGAGAAAATTGGCAGTTTCAGATGATGTCTTTGCTGTAACCAGTATTGGTCAGTATCGCTGTGGTAATGTTACTTTTCCCAGTAACAAGTAGCGTAATGGATAACAATTTCACAAACAGTAACAATATTCAAGTAGCCTAATGTAACGGTTCTGCAATACCAGAATAGGATATGTTTTTTGTCCTAGGTGGGCTGTCTTATGATGACGTGTACGTGGGCAAGTCAACTATTAGCCAAAAATCTGAAGGATGGAGGATGTGGGAGAGACACATTTTTTCATCAAATGTGCATTATTCATTCAGTTTGGAAAGAGATACCATCTCTAGAAAGCATTAACATTAGCTCATGTTGACTGGTTGACATAACAGGGACTAGGTATTAGTCTATTGACGTGACTATTAGCCAGTTTTTAGTCAGACCATATGTATTTGCAGAGATAACACAACTTATTTTAATTGCATCTTTTATTCAGTTGCTAACTGTCAGCAATATTGCAATCAACTTCAATGATGCACATCCTCTCATCTAATATTGCTTAATGAAACATAATATGATGTGTAGTGAAATTCAGGGAAAGTGAGTGAATGAGTGGTGTACTCCAGGACCCTGTGACACAACAATCTGGTGTAGTTACAGATGCAACAGAGCACACCTGCTGGTATGGTCACACCTTCTGTGCAGTGTGCGTGTCTCAGTCCTCTTGACATTATACTTTCTGCTGCAACAAAGGCCAATCCTTGACACACAGATCTCAGCAATCAAAGCTACAAACATTGTATGGTGAATTAACTAACTGGACCAGAGCCAAGAGTGGTCGGCTGTGGCTATTCAATATAAAAAAACGTACCCATTCATTTTTCAGGTTCACACTAAACCCCTGTATCAGCAGACATGAGTATGTTTTACCCTGCAGCCTCATACTCATGTTTTAATGCCTTTCTTTGTCATTTTTGACAACATCAGCTATTCACACAGTCAGAGAAAGTAGAAGTGAGCATCGTGCTTATAATTAAAATTCCAGTGCAATACCGACCGTTGTATGCATTTTTGGGCCTGGCTAAGATTAGGATTTGGTGCACCCCCAACTGCAGCTTCTCTCATCTGTTAAAGTGAAACTCTCACAAAAAAGCATCCCAGGCTTTATTTGTGAATGTATATGATTCAAACCTCATGTAAAAGCATAATTATGACAAAAGAGGAATTTTTAAGACCCAGAGGAAATGAAAATTGGAAAAGAGATCTCAGTAGTGTCTCATTCATTTCTCCTAAACAATTATGAGATCTATGTGAGACCAAAGTGAGGCTGTGGCTGATTTCTCCTGTTTCTCAATTGTTTCTCTGGAGAAACAGGTGCAAAATCTCAACTTGGGCTCCCGGTAAGTTTCAAAGGAGATCTCATCAAGCTCTCAATGAAGTTTCAGAATGTCTCCCCAGTGCTGGAAAGGAGCAAGATTTAAGTGGTAAAGTCTCAAGTCTCACCTATTGCTCCTAAGGATTTTTAGGAGAAACAAATGAGAAATGTTTGAGACCAAAAAAGACTACAACAAGACTGAAATGAGAGCTCCTTTACAGCTCCATAGCCATAAAGGAGCAAGCTTTGAGCAGTAAAAATTTCCTCTGGGGAGTTTTGTTTTCATGTTTCGATTTTGATGCTAGCGTAAGAGTGCCTGTAGCACTCCATTGAAAATTAGCTTGCCCAAAAACGAAACTACAGTAAATCTAAAAAGTGCCTCTTTCAACATAATTATGGTTTTACACGAAGGTTTGACTCATATACATTCACAAATAAAGCCTTGGTTGCTTTTTGGCACGAGTTTCACTTTAAATACCATTGCATTTTGCTTTGCCGTCAGATTCTATTTAACTAGTGCAGCAACTTATATGAAAGTGTATTTACATTTCCTTTTATATGTATAAAATTCCTCATTGTGATGTTATCCCTGTGTTTGTAAGCTTCTATGTGTTATCCTGTTTGTGTAATGCACTTTGACAAAATCAATCTCCAGCTGTCTGGCTCATCAACTTTCTTGGGGCAGCCCTGGATGTGCCAGTGTTTTGTTTTCAGATTTGGGATTTTATTTGTGTAATTTTCATCAAACAAATAACCACGATAATAACCATATAACATCATGGTTTGTCAGAAATCACTCATTTTGTTGGGGACCCGCTAAATTTCCCTGAGACCCACTCAAATGACCCAGTGGTCCTGTGGGCTTATTATGGTGAAAGCCTACCACCTTTGATATTTCAGCTTTCTCTGTATACGATTAAAGGCTTGAAAATTATATATATATATATATATATATATATATATATATATATATATATATATATATATATATATATATATATATATATATATATATATATATATATACTAATATATAATACTACGAAATTTGTCAAATTCTCACTGCAACGTAAGTGTCGTAGATTGCACGGGCGAAGTTTGTGCTTAAACTTGTTGGTTTGTTGGTTTTCAGGAGAGTCTGCACCAAGTCTCTTTCAGCCAGTTGAAAAATGTGTCTAAAGTTTCCTTTCACCAGCTGAATGTCTTGTATTTATGATACCGGTTGTTTGCACCTAAAATCATCAAAGTCTGTATTCAAATAAATATCCAGTGACAGTATTCAGTTGTAGTAGCGCTGTTCCAATGCACGCACCTCATTCTACCACCCCCATTCCCCACACACAGGCTTGAATTAGGCCTTCCTATGTCGCCTGTGCAGCTCCAGGCATCTCCAAATGACACAGCAACTCACCCACCTGCTCTGTAAGCAAACATACTCTCATACACATACGCTGCATCCTCCACCTGCCGCACCGAGGGAGGCTTATGCAAGCGCTGAAACCATGTGCTCTGATCCAGCCCGTCCTCATCCCCTGCACATCCAGCACACACTCAGAGCCTCTGCAGAGACTTCCGCACTCATCCCCTCTTCCTGGTTCTGTTTGTCTGCCCATCTGTCTGTCTTCAGATCATTCCCTCCTCCTCCCACCACCCTCCCTCTGTTTTCACACACTCCTCCCTGAGAAGATAACTTGAAATTTTCAGTTCTTTTTCAAATTCTTTACACACTCCGTCTTGGCCGATTAGCGCGTCGTTAATGTTTTTCCACGTTGCAGTTCCCTTCCTGTGAGAGTCGACTCCGGCGGGAGCTCATTATCGCCGGGCATGAAGTTGACTGCCAGGGTCCCGGCTGATTTGTCACATCCCACTTCCCTCCCGCTGTCGAGCCCAGCAGATTGGGGGTGTTGTTGAGTGGTATGTGTGTGTGTAGAGGGGTGGGGTTGGGGGTGGAGAGGATTGTCTAGAACGGCCTGCTCTGGGGAGCATCACAAAGCGTTTTTCTATGGCCTGTGCTTGTTAATGTCTTGTTTCCTGACAGTAACTCTTGTCGGCAGAGAGGGACGGCGGCGAGTCATGTGGCGCATGTTAAGAGCATTTCTATGTGGCGTTTGTCATGTCGCTGGTATTGTTTACAGTGATTCATGCAGTTTTGTTTATGGCTTTGTATTGTATTGTGAAATGGAAATGGTGCTCTGGCAGAGCTTCATCTATTTACTAGATGCATAAGATGGGCTGGAAACTGTGGAAGGAGGAAATCAGCAATGAAGGCAAAGATTTATGACTTAAACAGACATTTTTCACAACAGCGGTTCGAACGAAGTTGTCTGTGTCAGCACTGGAAGCACAATGATGTTGCTAGGTATGCATCCTGGTTCTCTGATTCATTAGAATCTGAAAGAACGTGGTGAAATCACTATTCATGTGTCCATTTTTTTTTTATGCTACATTATTGACAACAAATCCGTGCTGAAATAATGATAAAAGAAAACTAAGAAAAAAAAATCAGCAAGTCACCAACCATCTGTGCCGAGTGCATGTCTCAATCATTTTGACATTATACTTTATGCTGCAACAAAGGCCAGTCCTTGATACACAGATTTCAACAATCAAAGCCACAAACTTTGTATTGGTGAATAACTGGGTCAGAGCCAAGAATGGCTGGCTCTGATTGATTCTGTATTCTCTCTCGACAAAGCTTTGCCATCCAGGAAATGTGCATGCTGAAACCATAGAAATAAACCACTATATAGTTTATTCAACTCTTGAAGACAAGTGTATCAGGATAATGTGATAGGGCTATAGCCTACTAGATTTAGGATTTTATCAATTTAATTCACATATTTCTTTTCTCAGTTCAGCACCACACTATATCATGGTTATCAGCAGACATGAGTATGTTTTACATGCAGCCTCAGACTCATGTTTCAATGCCTTTCTTTTATTACCGAAACACGCATCTTTCACAAAGTTAGCTTTTAGGAAAAAGTCCCCAGCACATCACGTGATGATGAAATTACACGGCTTGGCCACAACAAAAACTTGCTTCAAGACCTTGCGCTCTTTGTGGGTGCTTGATCTCAGACGATGAGGCCAGCCACAGCCAGCCAGTTCCAGTCAAGCCAACTGCATTAAAGATTCCACACCACCATCCACTGTATCAGAGTATATAACATCATGCTTTTCACTTATGGGTGTGCTGTCTTCTTCAGTGAGTGAGAACGGGACATGCAGCTCTAAAAAATCAGTGTGTGGTGGCCAGTGTTGATACTTCGGTGGACCGCCAAAAATAAATGAATGTGTGGGAAACACTAGATATTATGCCCTTCAATTGCAACTTCTCTCATCTGCTAAACACCATTACACGTTGTCAGTAAGAATTTTTAAACTAGTGCAGCAGCTTATATGAACGTATATTTACATTTCCCTTTATATATATTAAATTCCTCATTGAGATGTTATCCCTGTGTATTTTTGTAAGCTTCTATCCCTTTTTAACCAGTTTGTGTAATGCACTCTGACAAAATCAATCTCCAACTGAGTGGTTCATCAATTTTCTGAGGGCAGTCCGAGATGTGCCAGTGTTTGTTTTCAGATTTGGGATTTTTTTCATCAAACAAATAACCATGGTTATTTCATTTGTCAAAAAATCCAAAATTTTGTTGGCTCTTTGTTGGCACAATTTTCCTGGGACCCGCTAAAATGATGCAGTGCTCATTAGATATTTCTGCTCTCTCTGTATATGATTAAACAAGACTTGAAAAACTCTACTTAATCTGTCTACTAATCTAATTTTGTATTGTAGGGCACCTGCAGGCTTTCGGTACCTTGAAAGTTTCTAGGTTTGACTAATTAAGTGAAGTCATAACAGTGAATGAATGGATGAATGAAAGGAGGCTTTCAAAGCTCTTGAGTAAAAGAGACACATAGGTCTTCATTGCACCTCACTTCTCTGAGTCCATAGATCAAGGCCCCCAACCTGATGGAGTGTCAAATGGTTTGTGCTAATGTAATTAAATCTTCTGTTTGGCAGTATGGATCTCTTCAGGACAAGTTGATAGTCCTTGCTGAAGTAACCACTCCTTTATATTTTGTTGACAAGCCACTAAAGCCACTAAAGACTTTCTGCTACCAGAGACTGCCATTTGTTTCTTGTTTCCAGCAAACTGTCGACATTGGTTTCATTAAACCATGACCAAGAACTTTCCTGAATCATAACAATGTGTTTATAATTGTAACCATGAAAATGACAGTCCCCTTACCAATCAGACAAAGTCAAGCCGTCATCTTTCCTTAAACCTAATCTAAGTAATTTTTCCAACCCAGTCACAAAAATAAATGTTGGTAAAATACATCGCTGCAAACTGTGGATATGTTGAAACTTTTCATTTCTTTATGTTACAACAATACATTTCTTTTGATTCAGCTTTCTATTTTATGTTGCCTCAACACTGTCATTAAATTTAGTTGGCATCAGTTTATATTTTCCCTAGGGCTCCCTAGTCAGGTAAACTAGCCATAGTTTGAACACAAGTGACTGTGACTTATTTTTATGTATGAACAAATGTCAACCTGTAGAACTTTACTTTGAATTCATGTCAAGAACACACCATGAAATAGATGCGTTTATATATTTTAAATGATGTGTGATCCACACAGAATCTAATGTCTGACGTGGGGCTGCACTCCGCACAAAACCTGAATATTGCTTGTGAATATCTGATTCCGTGTATGTGTCACAGCTCTGTCACTGTCTACAGTCCAATACTAAATCAACAAATAGTCTGATCACACTCCCCGTAGGACCAACTCCTCTGACTGAGGGTGTGTGACATGAAACCCCACTTCCCTGGAGGGCTTGAATCAGTTGAGGCTCTCCTGACATCAGACCTGATTAGAGAGCAAAAGCAAATGGAGATGGAGAGAAGGAGGGAGCAGGACCAGGGGACTTGACTGTTCATCTGTCACTAATCCTGTGTATGATTCCTTCCCTCTGCTTGTTCTGCACTATCTCACTTTCCCAACTCCGCGTCTGTCTTAATAGCTTTCACTCCTCATGTCTTTGTTTGGTAGTGTTGTGTGTCCTTCCTTTTGATTTTTTCCCCCATCTCTCTTCCCTTCCCATTCTTTCTCTGCTTTTTTGTTTGTCTGCATATCCAGAGTTTGTTATCCCAGAAGCTTTTCTATCCATTTTGTTTTTTGTCTTTTCTACCCAGCATCCATTCACCTATGACAGCAGACTTTCTCTTACCTTTTCTCTTATTAAAGTGGGACACGTGTGTGTGTGTGTGTGTGTGTGTGTGTGTGTGTGTGTGTGTGTGTGTGTGTGTGTGTGTGTGTGTGTGTGTGTGTGTGTGTATATGTGTGTGTGTAATTGACTGCAGCCCTTGAGGCATGATATTTCAGCATTTCAGCAAACAAGCAGATTTTACAGCCTTGGGGATAGATAGATAGATGGATGGACAGACTGGGCTAACGAAAGAAAGTTGTCATGATGGAGTTGCAGATTTTAGAGAGAAACGGAGACAATGTCTTATTTTTATGGTTTGGGTTCTCACTTCCAGCAAGGAATCTTTCTCTGTCTGTCCTTTGCATATCTCAAGAACTGTTCATCCCATCTCACACTTGGCGGGTTTGTTTCTGAGGAATCTGGTGCAAATTTGGACATGCAACACAGCCCATATAATTAAATTTCAAATAAACAGTGAACAGCACTCTGCAGCAGCGGGGGCTTGGCTTTAGTGCTCTGGCCTCATAGCTTGGCAGATTTGAAGTCGGGCTCATGCATGATCCCTCTCATGTGATTGCTTTGATTAGGGTGTTGCAACAACATGCTGTAGTAACATGTTCCAGTGAGAGAAAAAAAAGCAGAGGTTAAACAAGTCTGGATGAGTAGGGAGATGTGATCAACAGAGGCTTTTTTTTTTATTTTTCAGCAAGAACTGGAGGTGAGATTAAACATTTCTGTCAACAGCAGTAGCCTGTCAACAGTAGCCTCAAGGTTGACAATGTTGACCATTGCTTGGTAGCACCGTAATCTGCTACAGAATGCCTCTGTCATTGTTTGTTGTACTCCTGCTTACAAAGTACCGATGTAATCATCTGGATTTTAAATCATGAATATATTGTTTTCATCATACAGACAAAAAATTATAACCATAAACCAACTATATTCACATACCCCACATTTAGAAAACAAAAAAAGACAAGTGCTTTAGAAAGCCAGACTAGAGACAGAGATAAATACTATATGACATAGCAGGGACTTTCACTAAGACCAGGGAGAATTCAAATGTCTACTAATTGGGCCCCAGATCCTTTTTTGAATTTTTCCCAAAATTCACGTGTGTTGCCATGGAACCTTTCACAATGTGTCCCTGAGACGAAATGAAAACAAAGCGCACTGGTAGCTAACCATGTCTTTATAATTATTGTCTCAGCCACTAACATCCCAAACAAAAGTCTGCTGAACAGTATGTGGTAGTGAAAGACAGGCTTCAGAACAACCAATCAAGGCAAGTCCATGGTCTAACAAATGAAATAGTTAATTATAAATAAGTTATCTTAACTTATATATTAACTTATATATTATCCAGATGAAGACTTTAATTTGAAAATAGAAGTACACTTAAAAAATGGGACTGTTGAATCTAATTAAATGTATTTTGCCCACAGGTTTCACAAAATTGTATTCAGTTGAAAAGGAGAAATTCTAAGGCAATCTAACATAATGACATTGTATTACAGTAACACAATGACTTTGAATTGCACCCACAGTTATAATTTTTTTATTATATCTTTTCATGGGACAACACTGAAGAAATGACACTTTGCTATAATGTTAAGTAGTCAGTGTACAGTGTAAATTTGCTGTCCCCTCAAAATAACTCAACACACAGCCAACCACTGGCAACAAAAGTGAGTACACCCCTAAGTGAGAATGTCCAAATTGGGCCCAATTCGCCATTTTTCCTCCCCAGTGTCATGTGACTTGTTAGTGTTACAAGGTCTCAGGTGTGAATGGGGAGCAGGTGTGTTAAATTTGGTGTTATAGCTCTCACACTCTCTCATACTGGTCACTGGAAGTTCAACATGGCTCCTCAAGAATTGTTGCTCCACATAAAGATGGCCTCCGCTATAACAAGATTGCCAACACCCTGAAACTGAGCTGCAGCACTGTGGCCAAGACCATACAGCGGTTTAACAGGACAGGTTCCACTCAGAACAGGTCTCACCATGGTTGACCAAATAAGTTGAGTGCATATGCTCCACGTCATATCCAGAGGTTGTCTGCGGAAAATATAGGTATGAATACTGTCAGCATTGCTGCAGAGATTGAAGGGGTGGGGGGTCAGCCTTAGCAGTGTCTTGATAAAGGAATTTTGCGGCAAAAACAATAGTAAAAATATAATTAAAAAACAAACATAAAAGTAAACAAAATAAAATAGAGAAGATAAAATAAACCAAACATACATGTACAGATATGTGCAAAGAATAATTACACATGCTACACGGATGTTAGCATCATAGCACTAATTTTAGCAGTACGGTTACTGAACATGAATCATGAGAATCATGAGTGAAAGACACAGCTCCACTTTCAGCACAGTACGTGAACGAGAATCACGTCCTCAATGTCAGTTCTCTGCCTGCAGTAGGTTCGCAAATCATTAACGAATCACAGGGCAAACGTGATTCACGTCCTGGCATCCCTCGTTTGTGAACGAACTGCTGAGGACATGAATCATGTTCGCGCTGTCACTGAATCAGCATGAACGTGAATCACGTTCGCAACGGCAGCTGCTGAGAATCACGTTCGCGAACATGAGTGACTTTTACTGTGCAGTAAAATCACTTAAGATGATGCTACACGGATGTTAGCAACACGGCGCTAATTTTAGCAGTACAGTTACTGAATGTGAATCATCTCCTCTGCCCTGGGTGAGTGACACGGCACTATTTTCAGCACAGTACCTGAACGAGAATCACGTCCTCAGCGTCAGTTCTCTGTGTGCAGTAGTTTCGCAAATCATGAACGAATCACAGCGTAAACAAGAATCACGTCCTGACAGTTCTCTGAGTGAGTCGCGGCAGTTCCACTCTCGGCCGGCATGCTCGTGGCTGAGCTCAACTGAACTGAGAAGAACGAATCAGTCCATGAAGTGATCCCGTTCACTTCGTTCACTGAAAAGATTTGTTCGTTCATGACCGATACAACACTAACAGCTACAGAGACCAAGGAGACACTAGCATCTCCTGGATCTCAGTGGCTGTCCAGTAACTCATCTTAATA